>NC_142803.1:65479082-65614704 GCF_049724085.1 Artemia sp. Qi Xiang Cuo | reverse complement strand
GAATCACATTCCGTCACAGCCAAATAAAAATCAGTGGGCTTATAATCATAACACCCATTGTCTTCACAACGATGACGTAGAAACCATATTCTTTTGTTGTTCCAACAGTTGAATCGTTGACCCGGTTCCTCCTCATAATTGAACATAATTACAATAATAATATTCACTGATGCATTTTGTTCTCATCAATATATTTCGATAGGACATCTAATGCTGACCGAAGTTTATTTATATGGAGAATATTCACTTTTCCAGTAAAACATAGTTGCTCCTCCTGCTTAAACTTGCTTAATGATATCACGTATCTAGCATACATAGTGTCCCATTCAAGACATAGTCTACAACCAGTGGTTATTTCTACAGCCACATTGGGTACTCGTATATCGCTGCTGCTGTTGTCGGTTCCATCATTAATCTCCAATAATGTAAATGCACCAGTCATTTTTTCTCCACTAATATCTTCGTAAATAAATTATTCTCTTTGAATTCAATTCTTTTACTAATATGAACTATAAGGAAAACTATTCCTTTTATTTCAAGCTCAATCATTAATCATGTTATTGTTTATAGAGTAACCTCCACTCTCTGATTGGCCCATAAGAAATAATTGTTACCTCGTATAACCCGTTCGGTTGAGTTATATAATTTCGTGCATGCCCCCAAAACATGTTTGACTACTTTATATAATATGAGTTTTTTTTAAGAATGTACACGTGATCTCATGACGTACATTCATTGTGCAATTGACAACAAAAACAGAAAAAAAAACCTGTTTGAGGACATTATATTATTACGACAAAACTCTCAAAACATGCTTGACCACATTATACACTGCCAGATAACTAGTCTGGTAATCTGCCAAGGAAAGGTGCCATGGAATGTAAAGGTCCAGAAACTTATAGTTGACCCAGAAACTTGTCTGGTTGGCCCAGAAACATACCTGGTTGGCCAAGAAAGCCGTCTGATAGGTTTTGTATAATTCCATATACAATTGACATCAATAGCAATAATTAGTCTGGTAATTAACCATGGAAAGCTGCCAGGGAACATAAAGTAGTAGAATTCCATATGTACTTACTACTCGTGTCCCTCAGAGTGAAAAAGTGCCCAAAAGCCACTAAAAGTGTCCATTTGGCATCCCAGTAAATAGCGATTTAAAAAAGTATCATAACTTAAGTTTGTAAATCACATATGGTGCGGGCATACACAAAAGAAATCTACTAGTCACAAAGATATATTTAATATATGTCAGCAAGCGCAATGTGTTGGCAAAGTAAATATGACAGAGATCATTGTCAATTTATAGGAGGGAAGATTTGACTACTGTCGGCAAACACATTTCAGAAAGAGACGTATCAAGCTACAGGAAAGATCAACTTTGCATGTTATAAATATTCGAGATATATCATTCAGTGTTGGGTCCTGATAAATTAAAATGCTTGTATTACATACATGCCTTGCTTGGGCTTATTATGCCATACACAGTCTTTTCATTAAGTGAAAAACAATGTCCAAAGAATTTACCATAAAATGTAATATGTGCCCCATTGTTAAAGGACTTTGTGACTTTTTTATTTAACAAAACCAGTTGCCCAGCGCCCATGAATCCAAAACAAAGAGAGATCATATCAAGTTACAGGAGGGAAGATTTGACATTTGTCGGCAAACGCATGTCACAGAGACATATCAAGTTACAGGAAAGATCAAAAAATCAACTTTGGATGTTACAAATATTCAAAATATTTCATTCACTGTTGGGTCCCATAGACATATCATTAAATAGACAAATACCAACCCAGACATGCAACCAAATAGATTCAGACATACAAACAGAGAAAGACAGACACTTTAGACATACAAACCAACAAAGACAATTTCGTGGACTTGCAAACACCAACCCAGACATACAAACTAATAGATTCAGACATACAAACAGAGAAAGACAGGCACTTTAGATATACAAACCAACATAACAAACACTTGGACTTGCAAACACCAACCCTGGGGGAGGGGGAGGGGAGGAGGGGATAGTAGGATTTTGGAGGGGGCCCGGGGGTGAGGGGGACTCTTTGGGGGCTCTGGGAGAGGGGGGCCCAGAGGGGGTCTTTGGGGGCCCGGGGGACCTTTGGGGGCTCTGGGGTTATTTAGGGGCCCGGGGGCCCGGAGGACCTTTGTGGGCCAGGTGGGCCCTTTGGGGTTGGGGTAGGGGGGCCTCTGGGGTTGGGTTAGGGGACCTTACAACACTGTTCAAATGGAACTTGTGTATTATAATGACCACAGAGTTTCACCCCAAATCATCTTCTAAAATGTATCAAACTGTTTCGCCCAAATCATCTTCTACAATGTCTCAAACTGTTTCGCCCAAATCATCTTCTAAAATGTCTCAAACGGTTTCACCCAAATAATCCCCTAAAAGTAATTTCTGCGTGCTCCTTTGTCTTGGCATCCCTGCGCTGTCACATTTGAAATTCCTAGGAAACCATTTCCCGCGTTAATCTCTTCATCTCATAGGTGTTCTTAGCTACACTATTAAGGTTTTGATAGAATATTAATTCAAGAATTTATCACTAAGCCTAATGACCAGAGAAGCCATATTTAAAAATAGAATATTAATTTATCTCTGTCACTAAAGACCATTTATCCCTCAGACCTCAAGACCAAAGAAGCCATATTGTTTCTTAATTCCCCTTTCGTGGATCAATAATTCCCCTCGATTATGCAAATCAATTTCTCAGAAATCTAGTTCCCCTAGGTGTCATTAACCCGTTAGTGGATCAATAATCCTTGAATAAATTATGTATTCGTCGGATTTAGACTCAATTATAGATGGCGGCAGTTGTGTACTCGTCGGACCTCCTGGTAGGTCCCTACTTACAGCTTCTCTTCATAAGGGTTTAAAATTGAATTTGCGCCAAAAACAGTCATTTTATGCGGAAGAAACCTAAAAAATAGGCATCGAGTGGTATATTCACTTGAATCATAGGTCTTTTTTGTGAATATTTTCAATTGAAACTAAGAAAAGACAATAAAACTTAAAACGAGCGTACATTATTCCGTATAAATAAAAAAGATCATCGCAGCGTTGTTTCTCCATTAAATTTTAATAAAAAACGAACAAAGATTAATTAAAAAAAACAAAGTTTTTCCGAGGGAAGTAAAGAGCGAAGTTTAAGCTTAAAGCAGACAAAAAGAATTACGCCACAGGCTATCTGTTATGTATCAATAACACTAGTAAAAATAAACCAACTAAGTATATTTCCCTATGCTTTTATGATTATAGAAAGCTAGCGCTTTACTGAAAACACAGAAGTCAAGTATAAAAAACAGGAATATTGAGTTAAGAGTCAATAGTGAGTATGTAGCCTGACAACACTAAACGAATCTATAAGGCTTTCCATAGTCTTACACCAGTTGTGACATTGGTAACTTTCAGTATACAATAAAATAATCTTAAAAACATAAGCATAAAACTAAATATATTTTTTAATAGCCGCGAAGTAATTGAACAGCATACAGAAATATTGGATTGATTTATCAAGCAGCATTTTGCTCTCACCAGCTATAATACCAATAGTGGGTAATATACAGTCTTAAATTGTAAGAAATATGCTTTAGTATCACTTGAAATGAAGATCAAATAAGACATAATATGAACTCTGGAAATCCGAATATTTCTCTCTATACAAGAGTGAATTTCAAGCTATGATACAAATAATGAAGCTAGTCTTTAGTCCTAATACTATCAAGATGGCCTTACTTCGAACTTGTGTACAAACTAATCATGACAGACAGGGGTGTCGTTTGGGGGTGGCAAGGGGGGAAGTTGCCCTCCAATAATGTGGAGAAAAAAATATTATACATCCCATACCCTTTGACTATCCAGATATGGCCCCTTCTTGGCCCCCCCCCCCCCCAATAAGAATGCTGGAGATTCGCTCCTGATGAAAGATTGTCAATGACAGATTGTCCTTTTCAGAACCAAAACGAGAGCAAGTGATTGAACTGGGCCATTGTTCAGAAGTGATACCAAATTGAACGTAAAAAAATAAAGCTGAATCCTAAAATGGATTGTTGCTTTATCTTAAAAGGAATTGATCCAAAAGGAATTGATAATATTTTGATTCTATAAAAAGTGACCTTAATTGGTGTGCTTTTACTGTACCAAAACTCCTATATTTTTTTGTGTTTTCCGTAAAGTGCTAGTTTTTTATAATCCTAAAAGCATAGGGAAACATAATTAGTTGGTTTATTTGTACTAGTTTGAATTGATATATATTAGATAGGCTGTGAAGCAATAATTTTTGTCTGTTTTAAGTTTCAACTTCGCTCTTTACTTCCCTCAGAAAAACTTTGTTTTTTTAGATTATGAAAGTAACAACACATGATGACTGGATGATTCACCGTCGCGCGGGTTCAAAGATTTGTAAGTACCCTAAAAATAAAAATAGCTATACTGATTCGACTAAACGAATGCACACTAATAATTGATTAGTTCGGGAAAGGCAATGCCCCAATTTTGTTATCTTTATCAAGGGAGTGTTAAAAGATAACAGTTAAAAAGTTCACATCCTTAAAGTAATTTAGGAGAAGAAAGAAATTTACCTTCAGCAAAAAGACTGGATGTTCTTAAAATGAGCCAGATCGTTTTGAGTTAGTATCAACCGTAATATGAACTCTGGAAATCCAGTTATTTCTCAAGGAAACGGAGAATTTTAAACTGTGATACGAATTCTAAAGCAAGTTTACAGTCCTAATACTAGTGAGATTCCTTCACGTCGAACTTGTCTACAAAATAATCATGAAATGTCCTTTTCAGAACCAAAATGAAAGTCAACCATTGAATCGAGCTTAATTTTATTACAACTGTAATTAAATTGATTGTAAAAATTAGAAGAGGGAGGTAGTGACCACACCGGCAGACGAATATTTATCGGCTGCCGTATCAGTTGAAAATAGACTCTGCCTACCCCAAGACAACAAGAAGAAGGAAGAACATTCGGATAGGGGCCGGTCGAGTGGCAAAGAAGGGGGAAGAGGAAAACCCACGTCAACGTCGTCAGAGCGCAACCAATTCTCCATTAGTGAATTCCATTTAATGAACTCCAAACTCACAAACTCGCAACCAATGTGCCAACTCCATTAGAAATGCCGAAATTACATTTTTCTATCATAGAATTAGAACTGAATAAAATAGAAAGCTGTGATAACGATGATACCATCACCATGGTATTTCTTCTTATAAAATAGAAAAGAATTAACCTTAGGGTAAATGATACTACACTTAAAATTCGAATTAATGCAATCAATTTTGACGACGGCCAATCAAATTCCGCTCCATCCTTTGCTAACATCATAGGTATTTTTAATACCTTTTTTTGTAGTATTTGGAACAGGTTGCGTATGGATATGCTTTCTCTTAAGAGCCCTAAACTTTACTCTCTTTTCATTAAAAAGCAAAGATATAAACAAGGGAGAAAGAACTGGCACTCAAACAGCTAAAGAAAATTAAATTGTTTAAATAACGTAATGTAAAGAAAAAAGAATCTCTCGTTTTAATATTCTAGTGTATTTATATGGCATTTGGGGGCCCCCTGGGTCCCCAAATGCCCCCCGAGCCTAGAGTTTTAGCCTAGAGTCTTAGCTTAGAGTTTTAGTTAGAGTTCTAGTTAAGGCTTTTAGCTTAGAGTTTTAGCCTAGAGTCTTACCTTAGAGTTTTAGCCTAGAGTCTTAGCTTAGAGTTTTAGTTAGAGTTGAAGTTTAGTATAGTTATAGTTAATAGTTTAGAGTTTTAGCTTAGAGTCTTAGCTTAGAGTTTTCGTTAGGGTACTAGTTTAGTTTAGTTTTAGTTAAGAGTTTAAGCTTAGAGTCTTAGCTTATAGTTTTAGTCAGAGTTGAAGTTTACTTCAGTTTTAGTTAAGAGTTTTACCTTAGAGTCTTAGCTTAGAGTTTTAGTCAGAGTTGAAGTTTAGTTTAGTTATAGTTAAGAGTTTTAGCTTAGAGTCTTAGCTTAGAGGTTTTGTTGAAGTTTTAGTTTATTTTAGTTTTAGTTAAGAGTTTAGAGTTTTAGCTTAGAGCATTAGCTTAGAGTTTTAGTTAGAGTTGAAGTTTAGTTTAGTTATAGTTAAGAGTTTAGAGTTTTTATCTTAGAGTCTTAGCTTAGAGTTTTTGTTAGAGTTGAAGTTTACTTTAATTTTAGTAAAGAGTTTAGAGTTTTAGCTTAGAGTCATGGCTTAGAGTTTTTTTTAGAGTTCTAGTTTAGTTTAGTTTTCCTTAAGAGTTTAGAGTTTTTAGCTAAGAGTCTCAGCTTAGAGTCTTAGCTTAGAGTTTTAGTTAGAGTTGAAGTTTAGTTTTAGTTAAGAGTTTGGAGTTTTAGCTTAGAGTCTTAGCTTAGAGTTTTTGTTGAAGTTCTAGTTTAGTTTTAGTTAAGAGTTTAGAATTTTACCCTACAGTCTTAGCTTAGAGTTTTAGTTAGAGTTGAAGTTTAGTTATAGTTAAGAGTTTAGACTTTTTAGCTTAGAGTCTTGGCTTAGAGTTTCTGTTAGAGTTCTAGTTTAGTTATATTTAAGAGTTTGGAGTTTTACCTTAGAGTTTTAGTTAGAGTTGAAGTTTACTTTAGTTTTAGTTAAGAGTTTAGAGTTTTCGCTTAGAGTCATAGCTTAGAGTTTTTGTTAGAGTTCTAGTTTAGTTTAGTTTTACTTAAGAGTTTAGAGTTTTTAGCTTAGAGTATTAGCTTATAGTGTTAGTTAGAGTTGAAGTTTACTTTAGTTTTAGTTAAGAGTTTAGAGTTTTACCTTAGAGTCTTAGAGTTTTAGTCAGAGTTGAAGTTTACTTTAGTTTTAGTTAAGAGTTTAAAGTTTTAGCTTAGAGTCTTAGCTTAGAGTTTTTGTTAGAGTTCTAGTTTAGTTTAGTTTTAGTTAAGAGTTTAGAGTTTTTAGCTTAGAGTTTTTGTTGAAGTTCTAGTTTAGTTTTAGTTAAGAGTTTAGAGTTTTAGCTTAGAGTTGAAGTTTAATTTAGTAATAGTCAAGAGCTTAGAGTTTTAGCTTAGAGTCTTAACTTAGAATTTTAGTTAGAGTTGAAGTTTAGTTTAGTTACAGTTAAGAATTTAGAGTTTTAGCTTAGAGTTTTAGTTAAAGTTGTAGTTTCGTTAAGTTTTAGTTAAGAGTTTAGAGTTTTAGCCTAGAGTCTTAGCTTAGAGCTTTAGTTAGAGTTGAAGTTTAGTTTAGTTATTGTTAAGAGTTTATAGTTTTTAGCCTAGAGTTTTGGCTTAAAGCTTTTGTTAGAGTTCTAGTTTAGTTTAGTTTTAGTTAAGAGTTTAGAGTTTTACCTTAGAGTCTTAGCTTAGAGTTTAAGTTAGAGTTGAAGTTTAGTTTAGTTTTACTTTATAGTTTTAGCTTAGAGTCTTAGCTTAGAGTATTACTTAGAGTATAAGTTTATTATATTTATAGTTAAGAGTTTAGAGTTTTATCATCGAATCTTATCTTATAGTTTATTCTAGAGTTCTAGTTTGGTTTATTTATAGGTAAAAGTTTATAGTTATATCTTAGAGTCTCAGCTTAGAGTTTTAGCTATAGTTCTAGATCAGTTATGTTTTAATTAAGCGTTTGGATTTTTAGCTTAGAATCTTAGCTTAGATATTTAGTTAGAGTTGAAGTTTACTTTATTCATAGATAAGAGTTAAGAGTTTAAGCTTAGAGTCTTAGCTTAGAGTTTTAGTTAGAGTTGAAGTTTAGTTTAGTTATAGTTAAGAATTTTGAGTTTTAGCTTATAGTCATATCTTAGAGCTTTAGTTGGAGTTGAAATTTAGTTTATATATAGTTAAGATTTTAGAGTTTTAGCTTTGAGTCATAGCTTAGAGTTTTAGTTGTAGTTGAAGTTTAGTTTAGTTATAGCTAAGAGTTTAGAGTTTTAGCCTAGAGACTTAGCTTAGAGTTTTAGTTAGAGTTCTAGTTTAGTTTTAGTTAAGAGTCTTAGCCTAGACTCTTAGCTTAGAGTTTATTTAGAGTTGAAGCTTAGTCATAGTTAAGAGTTTAGAGTTTTAGTTTAGAGTGTTAGCTTAGAGTTGAAGTTTAGTTTAGTTATAGTTAAGAGTTTAGAGTTTTTAGCTTAGAGTCATAGCTTAGAATTTTTGATAGAGTTGAAGTTTAGTTTTAGTTAAGAGTTTAGAGTTTTACCTTAGAGTTTTAGCCTAAAGTTTTGAAAGATCTTAAGCCGAACTGGCCAGCCATGACAAAAACCAACAAAGAGAAAAAAAATCTCAAAAAGCAAACAAATAAACGAGACTGTGGCCAGTGGAGAGAAGAAAAAAACAAATGCAAAACAACGCGGATATTTCGCCTGTATCCAAACAAGGCATCTTCAGCACTAAAGAAACACAAGAAGAACAGGATAAAAAAAACAAGATAAAGCTAAAAAACCAATAAAACCACCACCAAAAAAAAAATGTACAATTGGCGCAAACTGATCTACGTAGGGAAAAGATGCTAATATAGAGTTACTTCAGTGAGGACACCAGAGTAACTGAGGAAAAATAAGAAAAAACTGTAAATTACTTTAATTATTCTGTTGCGAAATAATCCTTTTGTTAGCTATTACTGAAGCAAATCGTTTTGGTCTAGCAGGTAAAATAGTCCCCTGGTGATTATTTAAAATCTTATTGACTGTTGATTCACTCTTTAGAAGGTTATCATAAATTGGGTCAATATTTAAATTACCTGTGTCCCTATTTATGGAAATATTAGCAAACATATGTTTTTTAATTTCTATGACTTCCCTCACCCATTGAGTATAACCCTTATCATTTGAAATAGCTAAGGCTTCATCAAATTTTACAAAATGATCTGGTTGAAGCCAAATATGCTCTACTAAAGCTGAAACGAAAGTTTCTGGAGGCTTGCTTAATTGTAGGGTTTTTTCTATTGAGTTTCGGTGTTCAATAAACCTTTTAACAAATTGTTGGTGAGTCCTACCAATATAGAACTTCCCACAAGAACACGGAATTTTATGCACCCCACTTACTAAATTTTCCCGAGTTAAATCCTTACCAGAATTAAAAAAAACTACCCATTGGCCTAAACGATTGGAAACATGTATCAATACCAAATTTACGTAAAACCCGTGAAAGTTTCTCACCCAAACCAGGTACATATGGTAATGAAATGAAATTTTTTGATACAACTAAATCTAAAGTCTGAGTAACCCCAACAACCCTACTACCATGTTTAACCGTCTATTTTCAATTATTTTGCCAATAAATTTAATTGCAAAACTATTGCAAAACAAAATATCCCTCAGGTATAACAATTTCAAATCCAGAAATTCCTGGAAATAAACTCTAAAGGCTCTATCCACTAGTGAAATTACAACCCCCCATTTCACCGACATAGGGTGGCAAGAATGAAAATTTAAATACCTATCATTGTGCGTTGGTTTTCTGTAAATCGAGAAAAGTAAATGGAGATCTCTTTAAATTAATAAAATATCCAGAAAAGGTAACTTATTATTATCCTCGTCATTGTCTGGGTCCAGCAATTAAGAATTTGTCTTCTAAACCTCTTAATATTCAACAGGAAGCAGTTTTGTCGAAGGATTCTAAGTTCTGTTTTCCAACGCCAATCTCCTATTCAAAAATAATTTTAAAGGTGGAGTAAGGAATTATGGTTCCTATCTATAAGGTTGATACTCCTCAAGAACTCAGAGCCGAGATCGTAAGAAAACTAAACACATTTAATATGAACTTAATTGGTGAAGACATTTCACAAAAAAAATTACATTAAAATCCTTTCAGATTTGAAAAAGGATAAATTCCTTACTATCACCAGAGCCGATAAGGGAAACACGATCGTAATTATAAACACTGAAGACTATAATAATCAAATGAAATCCATTATTTCGGACACTATTACATACAAAAAACTTGCTTTTGATCCTACAGATAAATATGTAAAATCAACAAGAAAGGAATTAGAGTCAATAAAAAATGATTTTCACATTACCCCACAGTTTTATAACAAATATTATCCTAAGGGTTGTTCGGCACCAAAGATCTATGGTCTACTTAAGATTCATAAGACTGGAGCCCCCTCTGCCCCATTGTGTCAACTTTTCCGTCACCTGTTTCAAAATTAGGAAAATGGTTGTCGGTAGCTTTGCGACCACTTTTGGGAACACAAAAATCTTATTTAAAAAATTCGACTGATCTTACTAATAAATTGCAAAATTTCACGCTGGAGGATAGTTCAATTCTTTGCAGTTTTAATGTTGTGTCCGTGTATTCAAATTATGATTTAAAAAGGTGCGAGGACATTTTAAAAAGTAAATTAGAAAAACACTTTGATTTAATACAGGATGTGACTCTAGCCAGTTTAGATATTGAAGTCATTATGAGACTAATTATTCTGGTAAATGAATTTTCATTTTATTTTGGTTTTCGAGGGGAGTTTTATAGACAAATTTTTGGGTTACATATGGGGGCTTCTCTTTTTCCTTTATTGGCAAATCTATTCATAGATGCTATTGAAACCTCCACTATAAACAGTTTTAGAATCTTCCCTTGCTTCTGGGGTAGGTTTATGGATGATGTGGTGTGCGTTTGGAAACATGGATTGGGCTCCTTAGACCTATTTTGTAAGCATTTAAATAGTTTTGATAATAATATTAAATTTACAGTTGAGTTTGAGGATAGTAATAAGTTACCTTTTCTGTATATTTTATTAATTAAAAGGGATCTCAAAATAATGAAAATAGACAAAATAATTGAAAATAGACGGGTTAAACATGGTAGTAGGGTTGTTGGGGTTTCTCAGTCTTTAGATTTAGTTGTATGAAAAAGTTTCATTTCATTACCATATGTACCTGGTTTGTGTGAGAAACTTTCACAGGTTTTACGTAAATTTGGTATTGATACATGTTTCCAATCGTTGAGGCCAATGGGTAGTTTTTTTTTAGTTCTGGTAAGGATTTAACTCGGGGAAATTTAGTAAGTGGGGTGTGTAAAATTCCGTGTTCTTGTGGGAAGTTCTATATTGGTAGGACTCACCAACAATTTGTTGAAAGGTTTATTGAACACCGAAACTCAATAGAAAAAACCCTACAATTAAGCAAGTCTCCAGAAACTTTCGTTTCAGCTTTAGCAGAGCATATTTGGCTTCAACCAGATCATTTTGTAAAATTTGATGAAGCCTTAGCTATTTCAAATGATAAGGGTTACACTCAATGGGCGAGGGAAGCCATAGAAATTAAAAAACATGTGTTTGCCAACCTTTCCATAAATAGAGACACGGGTAGTTCAAATATTGACCAAATTTATGATAGCCCTCTAAAGGGGGAATCAACAGTCAATAAGGGAGTTAATATTTTAAATAATCACCAGGGGACTATTTTACCTGCTAGACCAAAACAATTTGCTTCAGTAATAGCTAACAAAAAGAATATTTCGTAACTGAATAATTAAAGTAATTTACAGTTTTTTTTATTTTTCCTCAGTTACTCTGGTGTCCTCACTGAAGTAACTCTATATTAGCATATTTTCCCTACGTGGATCAGTTTGCGCCAATGTACATTTTTTTTTGGTGGTGGTTTTATTGTTTTTTTAGTTTTATCTTGTTTTTTTTATCCTGTTCTTCTTGTGTTTCTTTTGTGCTGAAGACGCCTTGTTTGGATACAGGCGAAATATCCGCGTTGTTTTGCAATTGTTTGTTTTCTCTTCTCTCTACTGGCCACAGTCTCGTTTGTTTGTTTGTTTTTTGAAATTTTTTTCTCTTTGTTGGTTTTTAGCCTAAAGTTTTAGTTAGAGTTGAAGTTTAGTTTAGTTATAGTTAAGACTTTAGAGTTTTATCTTAGAGTCTTAGCTTAAGAGTTTTAGTTAGAGTTCTAATTTAGTTTAGTTTTAGTGAGTTTAGAGTTTTAGTTTAAAGTTTTCTCTTAACTAAAACTAAACTAAACTAGAACTTTAACTAAAACTCTAAGCTAAGACTCTAGGCTAAAACTCAAAACTCTAAACTATAACTAAACTAAACTTCAACTCTAACTAAAACTCTAATCTAAGACTCTAAGGTAAAACCCTAAACTATAACTAAACTAAACTTCAATTCTAACAAAAAATCTACGCTAAGATTTTAAGCTAAAACTCCAAACTATTAAAGATAGCTAATCTAAATTTGAAATCTAACTAAAACTATAAGATATTAGTCTAATTTTTAACTCTAAAGTCTTAATTAATACTAGACTAAACTTAAACTCTGACTATAACTCTAATCTAAGACTCTAAGGTAAAACACTTAACTATAACTAAACTACACTTCAACTCTAAATTAAAATCTAAGCTAAGACTCTAAGCTAAAATTCCAAACTATTAACGATAGATAAACTAAAATTGAACTCCAACTAAACTATAAGCTATGACTCTAGGCTTAGACTCTAGACTCTTAAATAAAACTAAACTTTACTTCAACTCTAACTAAAACTCTAAGCTAAGACTCTAAGCTAAACCTCTAAACTCTTAACTATAACTAAACTAAACTTGAACTATAACAAAAACTCTAAGCTAAAACTCTAAACTCTTGACTTAAGCTAAACTAGAACTCTAACAAAAACTCTAAGCTAAGACTCTAAGCTAAAACTCTAAACTCTTAACAAAATCTGAACTAAAATAAAATTCTAAATAAAACTATAAGATAAGACACGTAGCTAAAACTCTAAATAATTAACTATAACAATACTAAACTTCAACTCTAACTAAAACTCTAAGATAAGACTATAATCTAAAACTATAAAGTAAAACTAAACTAAACTTCAACTCTAACTAAAACTCTAAGCTATGACTCTAAGTAAAACACTAAACTTTTAACTAAAACTAAACAAAACTAGAACTCTAACAAAACTCTAAGCTAAGACTCTAAGGTAAAACACTAAACTCTTAACTAAAACTAAACTAGAGCTCTAACAAAAACTCTAAGCTAAGACTCTAAGCTAAAAACTGTTGACTCTTAACTAACACTCAACTAAACTTCAACTCTAACTAAAGCTCTAAACTAAGACTCTAGACTAAAACTCAAAACTCTTAACTAAAACTTAACCAAACTACAACTTTAACTAAAACTCTAAATTTTTAACTACAACTAAACAAAACTTCAACTCTAACTAAAACTCTAAGCTAAGACTCTAAGGTAAAACTCTAAACTCTTAACTAAAACTAAACTAAACTAGAACTCTAACAAAGACTCTAAGTTAAGACTCTAAACTAAAACTCTAAGCTCGTAACTACTACTAAACTAAACTTCAACTCTAGCTAAAACTCTAAGCTAAAACTCTAAACTCTTAACTATAACTAAACTAAACTAAAACTTCAACAAAAACTCTAAGCTAAGACTCTATGCTAATAACTCTAAACTCTTAACTAAAACTAAACTAGAACTAGAACTCTAACAAAAACTCTAAGCTAAGACTCTAAACTCTTAACTAAAACTAAAGTAAACTTCAACTCTAACTAAAACTCTAAGCTAAGACTCTAAGGTAAAACTCCAAACTCTTAACTAAAACTAAACTAAACTAGAACTCCAACAAAAACTCTAAGCTAAGACTCTAAGCTAAAAACTCTAAACTCTTAACTATAACTAAACTAAACTTCAACTCTAACTAAAACTCTAAGCTAAGACTCTAAGCTAAAACTCTAAACTCTTAACTAAAACTAAAGTAAACTAGAACTTCAACAAAAACTCTAAGCAAAGACTCTAAGCTACAAACTCCTAACTCTTAACTATAACTAAACTAAACTTCAACTCTAACTAAAACTCTAAGCTAAGACTCTAAGGTGAAAATCAAAACTCTTAACTAAAACTAAACTAAACTTCAACTCTGACTAAAACTCCAAGCTAAGACTCTAAGCTAAAACTCTAAACTCTTAACTAAAACTAAACTAAACTCGAACTCTAGCAAAAACTCTAAGCTAAGACTCTAAGGTAAGACTCTAAACTCTTAACTATAACTAAACTAAACTTCAACTCTAACTAAAACTCTAAGCTAAGACTCTAAGCTGAAACTCTAAACTCTTAACTATAAATAAAGTAAACTTTAACTCTAACTAAAACTCCAAGCTATGACTCTAGGGTAAAACTCTAAACTCTTAACTAAAACTAAACTAAACTCGAACTCTAGCAAAAACTCTAAGCTAAGACTCTAAAGTAAGACTCTAAACTCTTAACTATAACTAAACTAAACTTCAACTCTAAGTAAAACTCTAAGCTAAGACTCTAAGCTAAAACTCTAAAGTAAGACTCTAGGCTAAAACTCTAAACTCTTAACTATTACTAAACTAAACTTCAACTCTAACTAAAACTCTAAGCTAAGACTCAAAGCTAAAACTCTAAACTCTTAACTAAAGCTAAACTAAACTTCAACTCTAACTAAAACTCTAAGCTAAGACTCTAAGCTAAAAACTCTAAACTCCTAAGTAAAACTAAATTAAACTAGAACTCTAACAAAAACTCTAAGCTATGACTCTAAGCTAAAACTCTAAACTCTAAACTTTAACTAAAGTAAGCTTCAACTCTAAATAAAAACATAAGATAATACTATAATTTGAAAATACAAACTCTTAACAATAAATAAAATAAACGACATATCTCACAAAAACTATAAGAAAATACTATCACCTAGAAACTATCAATTCTAAACAACAAGTAAACTAAACTTCAACTCTAACTAAAACAATAAGATAAGACTCTAAGGTAAAAATCTAAACTCTTAACTAAAACTAAACTAGAACTTCAACAAAAACTCTAAGCTAAAACTCCAAACTCTTAACTAAAACTAAACTAAACTTCAACTCTAACTAAAACTGTAAGCTAAGACTCTAAGCTAAAAACTCTTAACTCTTAACTAAAACTAAAGTAAACTTCAACTCTAACTAAAACTCTAAGCTAATACTCTAAGCTAAAACTCGAAACTCTTAACTATAGCTAAACTAAACTAGAACTCTAACAAAAACTCTAAGCTAAGAATCTAAGCTAAAAACTATAAACTCTTAACTATAACTAAACTAAACTTCAACTCTAACTAAAACTTTAAGCTAAGACTCTAAAGTAAAACTCCAAACTCTTAAATAAAACTAAACTAAACTAGAACTTCAATAAAAACTTTAAGCTAAGACTCTAAGCTAAAACTCCAAACTCTTAACTAAAACTAAACTAAACTTAAACTCTAACTAAAACTCTAAGCTAAGACTCTAAGCTAAAAACTCTAAACTCTTAACTAAAACTAAAGTAAACTTCAACTCTGACTAAAACTCTAAGCTAAGACTCTAACCAAGCTAAAACCAAGGACGGCCCTTGGATATAGGGTCGAAATATTCATTTAAATTTACGTTCCACTGTCTTGCATAAAAAAAAATTTCCCTGTTGTTCCACTTATTGTTTATGATGGAAAGGCAGTGTGGTCTTCGTCGCTATTTACGTTTAGCTTATGGGGAGCAGTTGACTTATGATATTTCTTATTTTATTAGTTTCGGCAAAAAACATGTTAATATTATCAATCAACAAAAATTTTTAGAATCTTGCAGAATTGAAAATCTTATTCCTAAGTCTTTAAGATATAAATATCATTTAAATACCCAGAAAGAAGCGCAATTCGCGCACACATTACATTTAAAAACTCTAGTCCACATTATTAAGGACAAAAAACAATATATATATATATATATATATATATATATATATATATATATATATATATATATATATATATATATATATATATATATATATATATGCGCAAGCATGCTCTGTAGAGTGAGTCTATGAGCATGCGCAAGCATAATCTGTAGAGTGAGTCGTTCGGAGTCCAAACTGGAAATCATGCAAAATTCTATTGCATTAACAAAACTAAGAAGCTTAGATAGCATAGCCTTCTCAAAAAAATTGTTGAAAACAGATAGGACAGAAATTGGCCTATCATTAGCAGTATCACTGCGAGAACCACCATTATACATCACTATAACCTTAGCTCGCTTGAGAGATTTAGGAAAAATTTTTATCTCGAAAGACAGATTCTTACCTCGATATCAAACAAACTTATACAAAAACAAGCTAGAAAAATCAAATTTTTTGTTTTTGGGCTGAATTATAAATAGAAGAAACTTTAAGATCTATATAACTAAAAAAATTACTAATATATACAATTCAAACATTTCCCACAACAGCCACTAAGTGATAAAAAAGCCTTTTACCTGCAGATGAACAATATTTTGTAAGGCACCACACTACTTAGGAATGTCTTCATAGTGAACATAATTGGCCAAACCTCACCATTCTGAAATATCCACCCAAACTGAGGGAAATATAGAGACTGGTGCTTTGGTAAGTTTCCAACTGGTAAAATTCCAACTGGGGGTAAACACTCTTAGCATGGCAGTCAAAGGCTGCGTCAAATGATGATAAATATTTGAGCTCTCGCTTTAAATGGCATAAATGTACTTACAATTCATAGAGGGAAGTAAAGAGGTATGAATATCTACCGTATGTAGCAACAATATCTTCTTGACCCTAAAACCCTAAACTCTTAGCTATAACTAAACTAAACTGCAACTCTAACTAAAACTCTAAGCTAAGACTCTAAGATAAAACTATAAAGTAAAACTAAACTAAACTTCAACTCTAACTAAAACTCTAAGCTATGACTCTAAGCTAAAACTCTAAACTCTTAACTATAACTAAACTAAACTAGAACACTATCTAAACTCTAAGCTAAGACTCTAAGGTAAAACTCTAAACTCTTAACTAAAACTAAACTAAACTAGAACTCTAACAAAAACTCTAAGCTAAGACTTTAAGTTAAAATCTGTAAACTCTTAACTAAACTAAACTTCAACTCTAACTAAAGCTCTAAGCTAAGACTCTAGACTAAAACTCTAAACTCTTAACTAAAACTTAACTAAACTAGAACTGTAACTAAAACTCTAAGCTAAAACTCTAAATTTTTAACTACAACTAAACTAAACTTCAACTCTAACAAAAACTCTAATCTAAGACTCTAAGGTAAAACTCTAAACTATTAACCAAAACTAAACTAAACTAGAACTCTAACAAAAACTCTAAGTTAAGACTATAAACTAAACCTCTAAGCTCGTAACTATTACCAAACTAAACTTCAACTCTAACTAAAACTCTAAGCTAAGACTCTAAGCTAAAACTCTAAACTCTTAACTATAACTAAACTAGAACTTCAACAAAAACTCTAAGCTAAGACTCTAAGCTAATAACTCTAAACTCTTAACTAAAACTAAACTAAACTAGACCTCCAACAAAAACTCTAAGCTAAAACTCTATACTCTTAACTAAAACTAAACTAAACTTCAACGCTAACTATAACTCTAAGCTAACATTCTAAGGTAAAACTCCAAACTCTTAACTATAACTAAACTAAACTAGGACTCTAACAAAAACTCTAAGCTATGAATATAATCTAAAAACTATAAACTCTTAACTATATATAAACTAAACTTCAAGTCTAAATAAAACTCTAATCTAAAACTCTAAACTTTTAACTAAAACTAAATTAAACTAGAACTTCAACAAAAACTAAGACTCTAAGCTAAAACTCCAAATTATTAACTATAACTAACCTAAACTTCAACTCTAACTAAAACTCTAAGCTAAGACTCTAAGCTAAAACTCTTAACTCTTAACTAAAACTAAAGTAAACTTCAACTCTTACTAAAACTCCAAGCTATGACTCTAAGGTAAAACTCTAAACTCTTAACTATAACTAAACTAAACTCGAACTCTAGCAAAAACTCCAAGCTATGACTCTAAGGTAAAACTCTAAACTCTTAACTATAACTAAACTAAACTTCAACTCTAACTAAAATTCTAAGCTAAGACTCTAAGCTAAAACTATAAAGTAAGACTCTAGGCTAAAACTCTAAACTCTTAACTATTACTAAACTAAACTTCAACTCTAACTAAAACTCTAAGCTAATACTCAAAGCTAAAACTCTAAACTCTTAACTAAAGCTAAACTAAAATTCAACTCCAACTAAAATTCTAAGTTAAGACTCTAAACTAAAAACTCTAAACTCTTAAGTAAAAATAAATTAAACTTGAACTCAAACAAAAATTCTAAGCTAAGGCTCTAAGCTAAAACTCTGAGCTCTTAACTAAAACTAGACTAAACTTCAACTCTAACTAAAACTTTAAGCTAAGACTCTAAGCTAAAACTCCAAACTCTTAACTATAACTAAATGAAACTAGAACTATAACAAACACACTAAGCTAAGACTCTAAGGTAAAACTCTAAACTCTTAACTAAAACTAAACAAACCTTCAACTCTAACTAAAACTTTAATCTAAGACTCTAAGGTAAAAATCTAAACTCTTAACTAAAACTAAACTAAACTAGAACTTCAACAAAAACTCTAAGCTAAAACTCTAAGCTAAAACTCCAAACTCTAAACTAAAACTAAACTAAACTTCAACTCTAACTAAAACTGTAAGCTAAGACTCTAAGCTAAAAACTCTAAACTCTTAACTAAAACTAAAGTAAGCTTCAACTCTAACTAAAACTCTAAGCTAAGACTCTTAGGTAAAACTCGAAACTCTTAACTACAACTAAACTAAACTAGAACTCTAACAAAAACTCTAAGCTAAGAATCTAAGCTGAAAACTCTAAACTATAACTAAACTAAACTTCAACTCTAACTAAAACTCTAAGCTAAGACTCTAAGGTAAAACTCCAAACTCTTAACTAAAACTAAACTAAACTAGAACTTCAATAAAAGCTCTAAGCTAAGACTATAAGATAAGATTCCTAAGTCTTAGCAATAAATTAAGTGAACTTCAACTCTAACGAAAACTCTATGCTAAGACTCTAAGCTAAAACTCTAAACTCTTAACTAAAACTAAAGTAAACTTCAACTCTGACTAAAACTCTATCCTAAGACTCTAACCAAGCTAAAACCAAGGACGGCCCTTGGATATAGGGTCGAAATATTCATTTAAATTTACGTTCCACTGTCTTGCATAAAAAAAAAATTTCCCTGTTGTTCCACTTATTGTTTATGATGGAAAGGCAGTGTGGTCTTCGTCGCTATTTACGTTTAGCTTATGGGGAGCAGTTGACTTATGATATTTTTTATTTTATTAGTTTAGGCAAAAAACATGTTAATATTATCAATCAACAAAAGTTTTTAGAATCTTGTAGAAATGAAAATCTTATTCCTAAGTCTTTAAGATATAAATTGCATTTAAATACCCAGAAAGAAGCGCAATTCGCGCACACATTACATTTAAAAACTCTAGTCCACATTATTAAGGACAAAAAACAATATATATATATATATATATATATATATATATATATATATATATATATATATATATATATATATATATATATATATATATATATATATATATATATATATATATATATATATATATATATATATATATATATATATATATATATATATATATATATATATATATATATATATATATATATATATATATATATATATATATATATATGCGCAAGCATGCTCTGTAGAGTGAGTCTATGAGCATGCGCAAGCATAATCTGTAGAGTGAGTCACTCGGAGTCCAAACTGGAAATCATGCAAAATTCTATTGCATTAACAAAACTAAGAAGCTTAGATAGCATAGCCTTCTCAAAAAAATTGTTGAAAACAGATAGGACAGAAATTGGCCTATCATTAGCAGTATCGCTGCGAGAACCACCATTATACATCACTATAACCTTAGCTCGCTTGAGAGATTTAGGAAAAATTTTTATCTCGAAAGACAGATTCTTACCTCGATACCAAACAAACTTATACAAAAACAAGCTAGGAAAATCAAATTTTTTGTTTTTGGGCTGAATTATAAATAGAAGAAACTTTAAGATCTATAGAAATAAAAAAATTACTAATATATACAATTCAAACATTTCCCACAACAGCCACTAAGTGATCAAAAAGCCTTTTACCTGCAGATGAACAATATTTTGTAAGGCACCACACTACTTAGGAATGTCTTCATAGTGAACATAATTGGCCAAACCTCACCATTCTGAAATATCCACCCAAACTGAGGGAAATATAGAGACTGGTGCTTTGGTAAGTTTCCAACTGGTAAAATTCCAACTGGGGGTAAACACTCTTAGCATGGCAGTCAAAGGCTGCGTCAAATGATGATAAATATTTGAGCTCTCGCTTTAAATGGCATAAATGTACTTACAATTCATAGAGGGAAGTAAAGAGGTATGAATATCTACCGTATGTAGCAACAATGTCTTCTTGCTAATAAAAAGAAAATTGAACACCGCTCCTCAAACAGTCTAACGTACTCCACATACCACTAGTATCAGCCCCTTCATGGATAAAACTCAAACGCTGGTCAAATTCTGTATCAATACTTCTAATTCTGCTGAGCGTTACTGCTTTCATCAGGTCTTGAAAACTTCCATAGATAGAAAGAGATAGAAAGTTAAATCTTTTTGAAGCAAATGGACTAAGTTTTGAGTTAGTCAAATAAAAGTTCAATTAGGTTTGCTTTTGCCATGGAAAACGACAGTGTCGAGTTTCAATCATCTAACTTTTCGTATTTACCAAGAAATTCTGCAAATTTCACACAGGGATCCTCTCTGCTCATGGCAACTGTCACAGTCCTTCAAACAAATCGAAGTAGGTTCTTTGTCACCATGTTCAGATAGTCCATCATATACACATATGTGTGTGTTTTCTGTAAATTGTAAAATCCAGTTTATCAATATCACGAATAATTAAAACATCCAGAAAGGTTAATTTATTTGCATTTTCAGTTTCTAAGGTAAATTGTAAATTTTGATAATATGTATTAAGCTGATCTAGAAAGCCCCTAGGTTCACTTCCACCATAATTCCAGAGCGATATTACATCATCCATGTAACGCCCCCAATAGACATGTTTAAAAAAATATGAATTTAAGGCCGAATTTTCAAGGTGTTCTACAAAAATATTCGCTAATACCCCAGATTGCGGTGCACCCATAGGGAGACAATTTTTTTTTTGATAAAAAGAATTACGGAACTGAAAATACATTGAATGCTTATTACAAATTTTGACTAGGGACATTAAAACCTCACAATCTATTCCTGTTGTTGAATCTTCAATTAAATGATAGTTTTCTTCTATTTTATTTTTTAGTAACTGCTCAGATATTGCTACATCAATATTTGTGTACATAGAAACTATGTCAAAACTACTTACTATTGTATTTTCTGAAATGCTTGGCTTACACTTTTAAGTTTTTCTACTAAATCTACCGAATTACATATATACGATTTTTGGGAATAAAGTAACGGTTTGAAGGCTGAGAAATAACCACTTTCCAATATTGGAAGCAGGGGCTTTCGTACATGCTACAATTGGCCTTAAGGGAGTACCTTGCTTGTGTAATTTCGGTAAACCGTAAAACTTTGGGCAAAATTTATTATACAATTATGGGGTGATTTTGCCATTTTGTTTTAGATTCTTTAATTCGGTTATAATTTTATTCGCAAACTTATCAGTATGGTTGTGAGTCATGGAAGTATATGTATTTGTGTCATTTAAGCGTGAATAAATTTTATTGTTGTAGCCTAAGGTACCCATGACTACAAGTGAATTTCCTTTGTCTGCTTTAGTTATTATAATTGAAGGGTCTTTGCGAAGATTAGACGAAATTTCATGTCGTGCGAAATATCTGGTGTCAAATTAGTATGGGATGTAACTTTTTTTTGGCTGCCGTAAAGTGTATTAATAAAACAAGACCTCACCTCATCTGGGTTAGAAATGGATGTGTAGTGTTTTTGCAAAGAAGATTCTAAGGAGGAAACAATATCTGCCACAGGAACTAGTTTTGGTGGAAAAGAAAATTTTGGACCTTTTTCAAGAGTTTGGATTTCCTTAGGTTCAGGAGCTCTAGAAGAGAGATTAACAATAGCGGGTCCAGGAGTAAACCTCGGGGTATAAACACGATGATTCATCGAAGATTCGTACATCAGACATTCCAATTTCTTATAAAGACGTTCTCTAGACAAACGAAATTCATGAGTAAATAAATTCCTTTTCATTCTTACCACCTGAGAATAATCAACCCTGGACAGATTTTCACATACAAATTTTTCAAGAGATTTTGTTACTGAGGAAATAATATGTCGTGTTTTTTTTTTTTGCTTAATAATTTTGAAGATAGTTTTTTAATTTTAAGTGTGCGCGAATTTTTCTTCTTTCCGGGTATTTAAATGCAATTTATACCTTAAAGACTTAGGAATAAGATTTTCATTTCTACAAGATTCTAAAAACTTTTGTTGATTGATAATATTAGCATGTTTTTGCCTAAACTAATAAAATAAAAGATATCATAAGTCAACTGCTCCCCATAAGCTAGACACAAATAGCGACGAAGACCACACTGCCTTTCCATCATAAAAAATAAGTAGAACAACAGTAGGGAGGCCTCAGAAGGAATGGAATACACTGCTTGCTGCAATCTACAATTGAGTCTAACGCTGACAGGCTATAATTTATTCAAGGATTATTGATCGAGTCTAATGGGGTCAATGTCCCCTTTTTCAAGGTCGATTTATTTGTTGTTTCTAGGTGTAATGACTCCGGGGTGAAGTTTGCACATGCGCACTAACAGAACAATGTATTGATCGACTCGAGGGGAACTGTATTACCGAGAAATTGATTACATAATCGGCGGGGAATGTATTGATCCACGAAAGGGTAATTTTTTATTTGTTTCTAAGGTTAATTATTGATCCCCTAAAGGGGAACTTCTTTGATACGTTAAATGATAAAAAATAGTTAACAAGCAGATTTAGAAATTAAATCACATGTTTTATAGGAAATATGTAGCCTCCTAAAGATAAGTGCGTAACACAATTCAGTATTGATGCCCAAGTGTTTAGAATAAGTGATACATTCTTTAATATTCTATCGAAAAAGTCGGGATTAGAAATGACATAAATGGTTGCCTAGGAATTATACGGGACTCTAAAGAGATAGAAATTCAATTTTTAAATATGGCTTCTCTGATCTTTAGTGACAGAGATAAATTGATATTCTATTTTTAAATATGGCTTCTCTGATCTTTATATTTTACGCGGGAAAGGGTTTCCTAGGAATTTCAAATGTGACAACGCAGGGATTCCGAAACAAAGAAACACCCAGAAATTACTTTTAGAGGATTATTTGGGCGAAACCGTTTAAGACATTTTAGAAGATGGTTTAGGCGTAACAGTTTGAGACATTTTAGAAGATGATTTTGGCGAAACAGTTTGAAATATTTTAAAAGAGGATTTTTAGAAGATGATTTAGGGTGAAACTCTGTGGTCGTTTTATATATATATATATATATATATATATATATATATATATATATATATATATATATATATATATATATATATATATATATATATATATATATATATATATATATATATATATATATATATATATATATATATATATATATATATATATATATATATATATATATATATATATATATATATATATATATATATATATATATATATATATATATATATATATATATATCTTTAATACCAGCGTTAAAAGACAAAAGACTAGAAAATATTCGTTTTCTGTAGCTCCGAAAGGTCTCTGCTTCAGTTGGTGGGTGGCTTCTCCTGTATGTTATCAAGTCTATCATCCTTGAGTCAATCGACTTACTGCTAGTCACTAATGCTTACTGCTTACTGCTCTCGACTTTAACGGGTCACTAATTCAAACTGTGTTTTTTTTTTAATATACCAGAAAATCAGACCCGGCTCCAGGCTGAAATAAAATCTTCCCAGGAATGGCACTTCTATCGAATATAGGAGGTGTATGTAAAAGAAGTCCATGAGAAATCAAATACTTCACATGGTGAAGTCCTGTGTCCCCCAGCCATGTCAAAACTCACAAATACCCTTTTGAAAGTTTGAAGTTCGATGTTGATGAGACTATTTACTGCACTAAAAATTCCGAGTTTTGTTTTTCTATTTCGCCTTCTCATTATCCATGCTAGCGTTCAAGCACTATATTTCTAATAGCTCACACATCAACAAGACTGTCAGCAATTTCACTATCGAATGTCTCAAGAGCATGCCTTTTGAGCAAATGATCATTACTTCATCAAAAAGGATTGAGCCTGGATTCCAGAAGAGACTTGACTTTTTCAACAGCTTTGCTGCTGGAGGATGGCAGAAGGCAGATCTTGGTGGTGAGCAATACCAAACTTACTTTAAGGTGCATATGTAGAGCATCAGGCTAAATGTAGCTAAAACTGAGGCACAAAAATTAAGAGTAAAAGTCCACTTCACAAGTGCTAATTGATTCATAGTAATATCTAATATTTCACCCTCCATCTTTGAATCCAGATTAACAGTGGATTCTATCGCATGATCAGGGGCTATGTCATTCCATTTGGCGTTTCACCTCTTCCCATAGAACAGTCCATTGCAGAATGCCTGATGTACCCTTGGGGGTAAGTCCTACACATCTCCCAGACAATCAATCAATCAAGTCAGGCTTCACTCAAGTAGCGGAAGTATGCTTTTCCATAGATTCTTTTGAATCAACAGAGTTTTTATGTTCGGCTAAGTCACATATATTCAACGGAACATGCGCTTTCGTGTTGGATAGATGTCTATGCTTATCCGAGCAAAAATTGGATCATTATTTCTTTGCTAATAGTTCAAAAATAGAACAGGTTAGAGAATTTTTAGATCACTCCTGTTTCAAGTGATAAATTTCCTACCAAATATAATTAATAAAAAACACACGTCAAGATAAGATAAGATAAGTTTTATTCATCATTAAATACAGATACAATACTAAATGTTATTAATCCCTCAAAGGCTCATTGGCCTGTACAAATTTTCATTATGTAGCAAGATTATTCCTTAATTGCTATAAATTATGTTATCTTTTTTGTTATGTTTAAGGACTACACTAAATTGATAAAGATAAAACAATTTTGGAAAAAGAGTAATGAGCCTTATTCAAATTCATTTGACTTGAGAAGTATTTGAGTAGATTTGGAGCAGTTTCAATTTTGTTTATTGATTTTAAGGGAATATTTGTCTGTTGAAACTGACTGTTAGGGCATTTGAAGAAATGGCGATGTTGCACTCATTATTCGACTAAATAACGGTGATTTTGGTACTCAGCATATTCGCTTACATCACAGCGCGCGGAAAGGGAAGCTACCAATACGTCAGAGCGCTAGATATCCCATAACCCCATCGTAATGCGCTAAAGTTTTCGACGTAATAACTTAAATTAGGTACTTTTTCACAAATATCAAGACTTTTGTATCGGTTTTCACTGTCTAATAAATGGACTTATCCCCATTTGAACGTCTATTTGTTAATGCACTAAAAATTTGTCATTTCACCAAGGCGAAGGCAGAGTCTTGAAGAAAGGTGTGCAAATGATGTGCCCCAAAAATCTTTAATGGATAGTAAAGAAATTTTCGCAACTGTTTAATATTTATACTGTGTTCAATAGACTCGACAGTTCCAACCTGTATGTTCATTGAAAAGAAGGAATGAAAAAGAGAGCAAGCAAAAACAAAAACGAGCTTTAGTTTAAAATAAAAATCGCAGACAGAGTTGTGACTGGAAGAACATCCCTAGCAACCTTCATTTTAACTTAAAAACGTTTATACAAAGCAAAAAATCATACCTTTGATTCGTTCTCTCCTTCAAGACTTTCATAAACAACTGAACCATCATCAGCTGTACATTGGTTTCCAAGATTCTTATCAATAACTAAGTACAATATTTCAATTCCAATTTAAAAGAAATTGTAGACTTGTCATTGAGCAAAGCAAGCTCTGGAAAAAATTGTTCTTTCTTAACAAAAACTATCAAAATCAGAACAATGAAACTATCTTTAAGGAAACAATGGCAACATTTATAGAGAAAAACCTAAAATGTACGTCATACTCTATGTGTTTGTGCAGACTTGGAAGAGAGCAAGAATTCTTCCATGTGTTTCAGTAAAAAAATTATTTCTATGCTCTTTGAAAACTTGGATATACTTACACTCTTTTGATTTATTTAAATTGTAAAAGAAAAAATAGTAATAGTAGTAACCTCAAAAGTATCAACTTAATACCCCCAGTCGTTCTCGGAATATTGCTGAGGTGTCTTATTGGCAACCATAGGCACGGTACCCTTTGATTTAGTTTTAATGCAACATTTACTTTTAAAGCATATTGTACAAATTACATAATTATAGAAGGTTGACATACCCAATATCCCTACTGGCATAGTTACTGGACCGTTCTACTATGCTGAAAAAAATGGCTGTTTCGAAATTTTGACTGGATGTGTTTGGAAAATGAATAGGATTAAGAGGAGGGCTGTTTGTCCTCAAATCTCTTTTGATTCTTAAAAATGATACTTTAACTTTTTGATTTAGTTCAACACCTGCCTAAATTCTCCTTGAGAGCTTCACCTTAATACTGTTAGCTAGCATGGTAGCAATAATTGTAGTAGCAATAGTGGCACACATAGCACCTTTGGTTTCTTCAACAGCTCCATCAACACACGCGAAAGTTAAACTTAATACCATCAACCGTTCCTGAAGCATTTCTGATACGTCTTCTTGACAACCTGTGTGGGCATATTGTTTTTCGATTTAGTTCCATAGAGTTTCAATATTTCGCAAATTATTCACCTTAACACCATTAGTTTTACTAGTAGTAGTAGTAGTATCCTTAGCTTTGTGACATTATCAGTAGTAGAAGTATAATAATAGCAGCATTAGTAGTAGTATGAGTAGAAGCAGTAGCATTAGGATGCTAATGTTTTCTTTTGGTTAACTTGGAACTTAGGAACTTGGAATGTTATGACATTAAAAAATAGCTACCGTAACAACATTTTGACTGACGAATTCAGACGATTCAATCTGCACTTATTAGGAGTTACAGACACTTATATCCCAGGAATTATATTAGGTGATAAAGAATTTATTTTCTCAGGCAGGAAGGATAAGGTACATAGACGGTGAGTACAATAATCTCAAAATGCAGGCACAATTTCTTTATATTAATTAGCTCTGATTTCAAAACGAGAATTTCCTGCCTAAATTTGAAATTTTCCCGGCAGAAAGCACCAATTCCTTGCTCCAGACTAGCCAGAAACTGTATATGCTCTTGATGCTTCTGATTGACATAATCCTTTGTATTAGAGGTCATCAACAAATTCTTTATTGCTAACAATAAATTCCTGCAAATGTGGTAAATCTCCTCTAAAATTTGTTTTGATCAAGGAATCTTCTCCTTTAAGCATTCTCTGAAAATTCCAACTTAATATCAAAATTTATTCTTGAGACATATCCTTTTGACAATCTACATGCACCTAGCGCATTTTGATTTAGTTCACATTTCCCCTCAATATTCTTTCATATTTTGACCTTCAGGTGCTTAGCCTTGATATTACTAGTACCATACTAGTAATGGTAGTCAAAGTAGAAGCAATGTCAGTAGTAGTGTTTTATCATAGGCAGCGTAATAGCGCTGACTAAGTAAAGAACGATGTTGGCACAATGTATTATTTTTTTTCCATACCAGGGCACTTTGTATCAAAGGAGTTGTCGTAGAAACTTCGAACAGGGCTCATACAATTGAAAATAGGCCCTTTTTAATAGTCGAAAGTGATTGGAAGGCAGCTAACACCCCTTCCACGCCCCACCATTTCCCCAAACAAATCGAATCAAAATTTTGAGATAGCCATTTTGTTAAGCGTAGTTGATATCCAGATAGAAATTATGTTTTTGAGGAGGAAACTCCCCCCCCACAGCCCTCAGGGCAAGGGTTGTAAGTTATGCCCTGGGGGCATATAAGGATCAAATAGAATGCCTTGTCGTAGAAACTTCAAAAAGGGCTCATTCAATTGGAAATTCAAAGAGCTAGTGCCCTTTTTAAGAATCGAGTGATTGGAGGGCAACTAACCCCCCTCTCACGCCCATTTTTTCCCCAAACACATCCAATCAAAATTTAGAAAAATCCATTTTGTTCAACGTAGTTGAAAGTTCTGGAAAGTAGGTCTTTGAGGATGACAACCCCTTCACAGCCCTCAAGGCCATGGTTATAAGTTATACCCTGGGGGAAAATAAGGTTTTCATAGAAAGCGTTGTCGTAGAAACTCCAAAAAGGGGTCATTTGATTGAAAATTGAAATGACTAGTGCCCTCTTTTACTGTCGAAAGAGGTTGAAGGGCAACTAACCCCCCTCTCACTCCCACCATTTATCCAAACACATCCAATCAAAATTTTGAGATAGCCATTTTATTCAACGTATTTTAAAGTTCTGGAAATTAGGTCTTTGAGGATGATAACCCCCTCAGAGTCCTCAGGGCAGGGGTTAAAAGTTATGCCGTTGGGGCATATAAAGTGTTTATTGAAAGCTTTGTCGTAAAAACTTGAAAAAGGGTGAGTTCGATTGGAAATTCAAAGGGCTAGTGCCCTTTTTAATAGTCGAAAGTGATTGGAGGGCAACTAACCCCCCTCTCACGCCCAAAATTTCCCCAAACACATCCAATCAAATTTTTAGATAACCATTTTGTTCAACGTATTTGAAATTTTTGGAAATTAGGTCTTTAAGGATGAACCCCCCCCCCCACCAGCCCTCAGGCCAAAGGTTGTAAGTTATGCCCTGGGGGCATAAAAGGTTTTTATAGGAAGAGTTGTCGTAGAAAATTCAAAAAGAACTTATTCGACTGGAAATTGAAATGGCTAGTGCATTTTTGAATAGTCGGAAGTAGTTAAGGGCAACTAATCCCCCTCTCACGCCCACCATTTCCCCAAACACATAAAAATAAAATTTTGAGATAGCCATTTTTTTCAACGTAGTTGAAAGTTTTGAAAATTAGATCTTTGTGGATGAAAACCCCCAAACAGCCCTCAGGGCAGGGGTTGTAAGTTAATGCCCTGGGGGCATAAGAGGTTTTTATAGAAAGAGTTGTCGTAGAAACTTCAAAAACGGCTCATTCTATTTGAAATTGGAAGGGCTAGAGCCCTTTTTAATAGTCGAAAGAGATTGAAAATCCCCCTCCCCTCATGCCCACCATTTATCCAAATAAAACCAATCAAAATTTTGAGATAGTCATTTTATTCAACGTAGTTGAAAGTTCTGGAAATTACGTCTTTGAGGACGATAATCCCCTCAGAGCCCTCAGGGAAGGGGTTACAAGTTATGCCGTGAGGGCATTTAAGGTTGTTATAGAAAGCATTGTCGCAGAAACTTGAAAAAGGGTGAATTCGATTGGAACTTCAAAGGGCTAGTGCCCTTTTTAATAGTCGGAAGTGATTGAAGGGTAATTAGCCCCGATCTCACGCCCAACTTTTCCCCAATCACATCCAATAAAAATTTTTAGATAGCCATTTTGTTCAACTTAATTAAAAGTTTTAGAAATTACGTCTTTGAGGATGATAACCCCTCAGAGCCCTCAGGGCAGGGGTTACAAGTTATGCCGTGGGGGTATATAAGGTTTTTATTGAAAGCATTGTCGCAGAAACTTGAAAAAGGGTGAATTTGATTGGAAATTCAAAGGGCTAGTGCCCTTTTTAATGGTCAAAAGTGATCCGAGGGCAACTAACCCCCCTCTCACGACCACCTTTTCCCCAAACACATCCAATCCAAATTTTTAGATAGCCTTGTTTTTCAAAGTAGTTGAAAGTTTTGGAAATTAGGTCTTTGAAGCCCCTAGAACCCCCAAGGCAAAGGTTGTAAGTTATGCCCTGGGGGCATATAAGGTTTTTATAGACAGTGTTGTCGTAAAAAATTCAAAAAGAACTTATTCGACTGGAAATTGAAACAACTAGTGCCCTTTTAATAGTCGAAAGTAATTAAGGGCAACTAATCCCCCTCTCACGCCCACCATTTCCCCAAACACATACAATCAAAATTTTGAGACAGCCATTTTTTTCAATGTAGTTGAAAGTTCAGAAAATTAGGTCTTTGTGGATGACGACCCCCAAAAAGTCCTCATGGCAAGGGTTGTAAGTTATGCCCTGAGGGCATAAGAGGTTTTTATAGAAAGAGTTGTCGTAAAAACTTTAAAAACGGCTCATTATATTTGAAATTGGAAGGGCCAGAGCCCTTTTGAATAGTCGAAAGTGATTGAACCCCCCCCCCCTCACGCTCACCATTTTCCGAACACATCCAATCAAAATTTTGAGATATTCATTTTTTTCAACGTAGTTGAAAGTTCTGGAAATTAGGTCTTTGAGGATGAAAACCCTACCCCCCCCTACAACCTTTAGGGCAAGGGTTGTAAATTATGCCCTGGGGGCATATAAGGCTTTTATAGAAAGTTTTGTCGTAGAAACTTCAAAATGGCTCATTTAATTGGAAATTGAAAGGGCTAGTGCCTTTTTAATATTCGAAAATGATTGGAAGGCAGCTAACACACCCTCTCACGCCCACCATTTCCCCAAACACATCCAATCAAAATTTTAGATACGGTAGGTATTTTGTTCAACGTAGTTGAAAATTCTGGAAATTAAGTCTTTAAGGATGAAACTCCCCCTACAGCCCTCAGGGCAAGGGTTGTCAGTTATGCCCAGGAGGCATATAAGGTTTTTTATAGAAAACGTCGTAAAAATTTAAAAAGGGCTCATTTGATTGGAAATTTAAAGGGCCAGTGGCTTTTTTAAAAGTTGAATTTAATAGTTAAAAATTCTGGAAATTATGTCTTTTAGGATAAAAACCACCACAGCTCTCAGGGCAAGGGTTATAAGTTATGCCCTGAGGGCATATAAGGTTTTTATAGAAAGCGTTTTCGTAGACTTCAAAAAGGGCTCCTTTCATTAGAAATTGAAAGGGCTAGCGCCCTTTTAATACAGTAGTCAAAAGTCAAAAAAATTCTTTTAAATTTTTTCACTTTTATAACTTTAAGAAATCAAAAATTAATTAATATTTTAAGGAGTAAATATCAGCATATGTATATTAAACTGACAATGCACATTTTTTCAGTAAATTCATTTGAATTTTTTTCAGAATAGTACAAATTATATTCTGGCTTTTAGAAAGCATAGGGTTTAGAACCCAACTAAGATTTATTTCTGCTCGTTTTCAGTTTGACTTATATTAGTTTCTGTTTGTTTCTTTATTTATTGATACTGATTTGTGGTAGTTGTATGCTTGGTAGATTATTTGATTCAATTTCTGTTCATTTGTGGTTTAATGGAGTTCTTTACTTTTTTTTGAAAAACTTATTTTGTGCAAAAAGTTTTTTTGATTTATTATTATTAGTAGTAACAGTAGTGGCAGCAGTGAAAATAGCAGCACAAGCAATTGTAGCATGTAGTCTACATGTTACCTTTTTTTCAGTTGAACATTCTCCTCATTATACCACAGAAGTTTAATCTGGAAATGATAAATCATTCCAAAAATATTGCTGATATGCCCTTTTAACACCCTTTTCATCTTATTCCTCTTAGCCTATACGCCCTTTTGATAATCTGCAAGCAAATAGTTCATTTGAATTTAGTTCAATTTTCCTTTCAATTTTCTCGCAAATTTTCACCTTTATACAATTTCCCTTAATATAATTAGCATCATAGTAGTAGCAGTAGCAGTTGGAGTAGTAGTAGCAGTAAAAGTCTTGTATTAGTAGTAATACTAACAGTAGTAGCAGCAGTATTAATAGCAGTAGTAGCAGCAGCATACACGTTGCCTTTTGGTTAGTTGAACATTACCCTCATGATACCCCAGAAACTTCATCTTGATATGGAAGTTAGGCCTAAATCTTGATCTGGAAGTAAGGCTTAAAGCAAAATGCCTATCTCGAAATTTTCGATTGGATACATTTTGGGAAAAGATAGAATGGGGGGGGGCTAATTACCCTCAGGTTACTTTTGACTCTTAAAGAGGGAACTAGAACTTTTAATTTCCAATCAAATGAACCTCCTCAAAACCATATATGACCACCCCTTCCATTAAAAAACCTTATATACCTCTGGGGCATAACTTACAACCCTTGTTCCCAGGCTCTGGGGGATTATATCAATCCTGAAGGCATTTTTACATGATCCTGGGACTATTTTGATCAAAATGGCTATCGCAAAATTTTATCAGATGAATTTGAAGAAAAGAGGGAGTGAGGTGGGGGACTTGTTGCCGTCTGATCACTATTGATGCTGAAAAAGGGGAGTAGAACTTCCTATTTCCAATCGATAGTCCTTACCAACTTTTGATAGACTGGGGAAATAATGGGGAACGGGGATTATTTCAATCAATCAATTCTGCCTCTTTAAAAGGGCACTAAAACTTTCAATTTCCAATCTAATGAGCTCTTTTGAAGTACCTATTTGAAGTATCTTGGTAAAAAAAAATAAATAAATAACACATTATGCCCACTCAGTTCTTTACTTAGGCAGCGCTATTGTACTGCCTAAGATCGTAGTTTTTTTCATTATATTCAACTTTGTACAAAACCCAATTGATCAACGATTCTAATCCTATTACATATTTACTATAGTTCTCACCCCTTCCAAGCGTTAATCTTAACCCCACTGCAAATTCTACTACAACATTTGCTGCTCTTATTTATACTTTGCTCTCCAGTTTCTTCAAATAGTATCTAACTCAACATCTCTTTCTACTAACTAATTCTTAATAAACTTTTTTTCTTTTCCAATTTCTTTTCAGACAGAATTGTGACACAATATTTTTTTTCTGCTAACTAAATTTTAATTAACCTTTTTCACCAATTTTTTTCTTAATAAACAATCTCTAACACAAATTTTTTTTCTACTAACTAATTTTTAGTAAAGTTTTTTTTTTCTTCATCAAGTTTTGTTCTCAAAAACTAATTTCTAATAAAGTATTTTTTCTGCTAACTAATTTCTAATAAAAAAATTTTTCCTTGCTAAACAAGCTGTAATAAACTTGTTTTTCTTCTTCAAGTTTTTTTTTTGCAAATTAAATTCTAACATAACATAAATTTGCTGACAAAATTTTGATAACCTCTCTTTAAACGTCTGATTACAAAACTTTACCAGTTATCAGATTGAAATAATTCAAAAATTACGTGGTTCCTAAATAAGATCCAACAGTTTGTGGTACCAGACTGTAAGTAAGGATCAACTCAGCCCAATAGTAATATGACATGTTAAGAAAGAAAAGTATTTTGATAACAAATGATATATCAAAACAATTGGTGTTTTATTCAGATTCTAAATATATAAAATATATTAAATTTAATGCTACCCATCAAAACCTACAAGCCTGGGAAAATTTGTTTGATTTTCAAAAAAAGGGAAACATCCCCAAAAAGTCAAGTGATCTAAATGAAAACAATACCATCAGATTTAGCATATCAGAGAACCCTGCAGAAGATGTTCCAAGCTTTTATCTAGAAAAACATGGAATTCTGTATTTTTTACCAGAAGAAATATCACTGATGAATGTTTCCTTGTTGTCCTTTTGTTTTTTTTTTCAGGGGTGATTGTGTCAAACCAACGGTCCTACAAGATCAGGAGAAGGCTCATATGAACAAAAATCAAAAGATCTAGTGTCCTATTTATGTAACCAAAAGTTTAGAGGGCACCTAGCCCCCTCCCACACCTCTTTTCCCTCAAATACATCCAATCAAAATTTTGAAATAGTCATTTGATCCAGCATAGTTGAAAGGTTCAATAACTATGCAATTGTGATGACATAACTCCCAGAGCTCTTGGGGAAAAGGCTGTGAGTGACACAATTTGAAAATTGTTCACATATAGTATTTGTTATTGGGAAATATATGGGAAATTGTTGGGGGAATTTTTCCTGCATAGGGATTTTCCACATGGAGAATTTCCCATTGGGAGTAACATTTCCAGGGGGAATTCTACATGAGGAGAGATGGGAATTTCCATCCACGATTTGAAAATTGGTTAGAAATTATTAAGTTTTTTTCAAATAAAAGTAAGGAACAATCTTAAAACTTAAAAGAAAAATAAGTTTTTCTGTATATGACACAGCAGCTCCTTTGCCAACCCTTGCTCTTTCTGCTAAAGCTTGACTTTGAATGAGAAGTAGGCTATTTTTAAAGAACTTTAAGACTTTAGCATAAAGAGAGAGCATTGATGAAGGGGCCTTCCATGTACAAGGGTACATGGAATTGTACCAAATCCCAAACATTTAATTGCTATAATTTGGTTAATTATGACTGGATACTTTTGACCATACTGAAAAACATAACCAGAATGGCAATTGAAAATGAATCTTTGGTTTAGGTTATGTTAAATAAGCCTAGGTTTTTATAACTTGGTTATTTACATCTGAAAACGTTTGGCAATGCTGAAGTAAATAGCCAAACAACCATAGAAAATGAATCCTTGATTTAGGTTAAATTAAGGTGATAGGATTTATCCGTGTTCAAACCCATTTAAGGTTAAATTAGGCTAATTATTCATTCAACTGTTACCAATTAAGGTGGACTTAGTTGTTCATCCTATCTTAGTGCAGTCATTACTATTAAACATACAGCATAATTCTCATCCCATTCAAATATTAATCTGATGCCTATTGCAAGTTTACTGCAATGTTTGATGCACCTATTTCTAATTACTCTCTAGTTTCTTAATGCCCAATAGCGTGAAGTCATGACTTTTTGTAATATTCAAGTGTAGAAATAATATCCTATGTAAATTGTTTTGAAACTCTGACATTAATGAGATTCTTTCCAATTTTTATATGGTATCCTAAGATAACTACTCTTAAGATGGAAAAAGTGGTTTAGTACATCCTATGTCTCTCATTATATATGTCTCTTTATAACTTTCTACATCACACACTGAAGAGTAAAAACTAACATCATCACCTTTCTTTCCTTAGTCTCTTTTTTATCCTAAACTCAGTGCCCAAACACTCCATGGAAAAGAATATCAAAATTTGTGTTCCATAGTTTTTATGTTATGCATGAACTGTCTGCAGTTTAGTCATCAATCTTTGTTAATTACAATGGTAACTGAATTAATTACATCCTTGATGTTGAATTCCTTTTCATAGACTTTCCTGGTGGATGATACCATGAAGGGCTAAAAGACATGGTTAGGATTGTAACATTCCGCTATGCTTATGTTTAATTCCCTGCTTGTGCCTATACCATGCTTGCGCTTACTTAATGCTTGTGCTGTACTTAGATGTTGCTTTTATTTTGTAGGTAGCCTAGGTCAATAAACCTTTATACTAGATAAGTATTACATGGTGTCAGAAGTGGGATCTCATGGATGCACTACAGCCATCAATCAACTGGGAAGCCAGCTCCCTAGCAGAAGAATGGGACTGTTTCCAAAAGCATGCCCAACTGATGTTTGCAGGCCCACTGGCAGGCAAAACAGAGAAAGCTCTCTGTGCCTACCTACTTATCTGGGCTGGAGCAAAAGGATGTGAAATATTCAACACCTTCACCATTGCAGACGAGGAACGGAACAAAATCGAACGATACCTTGAGAGATTTAAGGCGTATGCATCACCACAGAAGAACACAGTTTTTGCACGGTATCTGTTCCAAAAACGAGACCAAACCGAGGCAGAAAGTGTAGAGAAATATGAAACCATGTTCTTACTCGGACCCAAATGAAATGGTCCACGATCGCATAGTTTGCGGAATAATAAACCAAAACGTACGTGAGAAGCTCCTGGCTGAAGGTGATGAACTTACGCTTGAGAAAGTAACCATTATCTGCAAAACCCACGAAGTGACCCAGGTACAGCTTAAGACAGTCCATGGAACTAAGTCTATTCCCATAAAGCAAGAGATTGATTCCATATCACACTACCCAAACCGGAACAGCAGCAGAAAAAAACAAGAAGCAAGTGGCTCAAAGAGCAAACCATGCTACTTCTATTGCAGAACATACTCCCTCTCCTATGTCTGCCCACCAAAGGGCAAGTCATGCTCCGTCTGCAAAAAGCTCAACCATTTTACACAAGTTTGTCAAAGTAAGACAGTAAACGCAGTGGAAGAAGACACTGTTGAAGTGGACTCTGGTGACGAAATTATGTTCCTGTACTCCATCAAACAAAGCAAAAACAAAGACGAAGCAGTGATACCCTTGATCAGCAACAATCAGTTTCCTATTCTGTTCAAAATCGACACAGGGGTCCAGGTCAATATCATTCGCAGGAAGTGCTTTGACCTCATCACCCAAAGCCCACCATGAAACCCACTAGCCAGTGCCTCACCAGCTACTGTGGAGCAAGGATCCCTGCAACAGGAGTCGGTGAATTATCATGCAGCTACAAAGATAACTTCAGCAGCAGGCAACAATCCTTTGTAGTAGAAACTTCGGCTGCCCCCATCATAGGCTACCGTTCAAGCCTTGATTTGGACCTGATTAAGCTGATGCTGAACGTACACTTAACATCTTCAAGATTACCATGCCTGAAGGAAAAGCAAAAAGAAGTGTTTAAAGGAATCGGGAAACTCGAAGGAGAATGCAACATATACCTGAAAGACAATACCACCCCAACTGTCTACCCAGCAAGACGAGTACCGCGGCAATGCAGGATAAACTCAAGCAAGAACTCAGCCACCTAGAAGACCTAGGAATTATTGAAAAGGTCGTTACCCCAACGGAGTGGGTCAGTTCGATGGTTATGGTTGAGAAGAAGGACGGGTCCATAAGACTGTGCATAGACCCCGTAGACCTAAACAAGTCCATCAAACAGGCCCACTATCCCATTCCCACTCTAGACAACGTCACCTCCAAGCTATACAGAGCAAAAATATTCACAAAACTTGATGCTTGTTCTGGTTACTGGTCAATTCTGCTCTCCGAAGATTAGTATTAGCTTATGACATTCAGCGTGATATATGGAAGGTATCGTTTCAAGCAAATGCCCTTCGGAATCATCTCAGTGCAAGATGAGTTTTGGAGGAGGATGGAAGACGCCTTTCAAGGCCTAGAGGGTTTCTTCATCATCATTGATGACATGATCGTGTATGGTGCGACGCAAGAAGAGCACAATGAACGCCTAGCAGCAATAATAGAACGTGCCCTAGCTAAGGGTATCCGTTTCAACAAAGATCAGTGCGAGTTTTTGGCCTCCAGTGTCAGCTACTTTGGACACACAATCAGCTCCACAGGGATGCAGCCAGATCCCGAAAATATTAGCACCATTAACCACATGCCAAACCCATCATGCCGAGAAGAATGCTAATCCTCCTCAGGATGATCAACTATCTTGCCAAATACATACCAAGACTATCGACAAAAAACAAACCACTCTGTAACCTGACCAAGGCAAACCCATTCATCTGGTCAGAGGAACACACCCAAACACTCAAGGACCTGAAACGCTCTATAGTGTCAAACCCCCCGTTCTTCAACCATCAGAGCAAGAACGTTGAACTCATTGTTGACACCTCCAGCCACAGGCTTGGCGCCCACCTTGTTTCGGAATGGCAGGTCACAGCGTATGCATCGAGATTGCTCAGCAAGATAGAGCAGAAGTATTCGCAACTCGAAAAAGAGTTATACGCCATCGTGTATGGCTGTAAACACTTCCACCATTATCTGTACACATGCCTTGTTGACGTCACAACTGACCACCTCAAAACTGTTGTAGCAAATCCTATTCACAAAGCCCCACCACGAGTGCAATGATTAATGCTTCAGCTCCAGCCTTATGACCTGAGTCTGAGGTTCCAACAAGGATCTGAAATCCCAGTCACTGATGCTCTGTCATATCTCCATCTTAGCAATACAGATCCAAAACTGGAAGAAGATCTGGATATCTATATACACCACATAGTACAGAACCTTCCAGCCAGTAGCCAGAAGCTTGAGCAGATACGTATGGAAACAATGCAGGAGGAAACCTTGAGCACCCTAGTCAAAACAATTCAAGAGGGCTGGCCAAGTACTAGAAAAGTACCCAATCAACATTCTAACCTACTGGAACGTCCAACACAAGCTGTCTTTCACAAAAGGCATTCTTCTCAAGGGAGAAAGATTGATCATTCCCAATAACCTGCAGTTATCCACACTCCAGCAGCTACATGCAGCCCACCTTGGAACCAAGAAAACCATACTGCAAGCAAGGATGTTAGTGCACTGGCCAGGCCTCAGCTCAGACATTGAACAGTACATAGCAAAATGCCAAACATGCGCCAAGCATATGCTGAACAACTTGAAGGAGCCAATGATCAACCACAGCATAGAAACGCTCCCTTGGCAAAAGATTGCTACAGATCTGTTCAAATGGAATGGCTCCAGTTTCCTAGCAACTGTCAATTATCACAGCCGTTTCTTTGAAGTCGACAGACTTACAACAACATTGTCCAATGCGGTCAAAATGCAACTTAAGGCCCACTTTGCCTGGCATGGCATACCATTGCAGCTAATGTCTGACAATGACACTCAGTTCACTTCCAGGGAATTCATCAATTTTGATAAACCCTGGGGTATTTCACTGAGCACATCTAGCCCTGGGCATCCCAAATCCAATGGACTCACAGAGAAAGCTGGGCAGATTACAAAAAACATCATGGCCAAGGCACCAGCAAATGTAGAAGACCCCTTTCTGGGTCTACTAGAATACCAGAATACACCAGTTGATGGGTGTGCATCTCCTGCTCAACTCCTTATGTCTTGCCAACTAAGATCCAGCACCACACATCACCTAAAGAAGAAGGTTGTCCTGACCAAACAGTTCACTCAGCAAAGAACTGAAATGTATAAACACCAGAAAATTTATCACAACAAATCAGCCAAGGCTTTAAATCAGCTCAACCCTAGCAATGCAATCCACATTTAGAAAATGCCTGATGGACGATGGAAACTGGCCATTGTGGTTTCTCATGCAAAACAGCCATGATCATACTGGGTGCAGACAAATGAAGGTACAACTCTGTGGAGGAACTGCAAGCAAACGAAGGTACAACTCTGTGGAGGAACTGCAAGCACCTATCAGCCAGACTACATCAAAGTCTGAAAGGAATGAGTTTGAAATCCCTAGCCCCTGCCAGTGAGCTACCACGATGCTGCCCCTAGAATCAAGTATAACAACAACAACAGCATGAACAAGATACGGCCAACTTGTAATAAAACCCCTGAAACTGAACCTGTAAAGAGTGATTTTAAAAGTAGACCTATAAATAGAGAGAGTATGAGAGGAAGAAAAGTGAACTAGTTAGTGAATATGTAAGAAGCAAGCCTAGCATCTTCTTACACATACCTTTCTGAAGGTACTTATTCCAATGTGTGATTTTAAAAGTAGACCTGTAAATAGAGACAGTATGAGAGGAAGAAGAAGTGAACTAGTTAGTGAGTATGTAAGAAGCAAGTCTAGCGCCTTCTTACACATACCTTTCTGAAGGTGCTTATTACAGAGTGTAAGCCTGCTCAGAGTGGATGAGTGGGAGCAAGTGTGGAATGTTGGTGTAAGAGGAAATGCAGGCAGCTTAAATGACAAAAGAAGGAAGATGTAGCATTCTGCTATGCTTGTGCCTATACCATGCTTGTGCTTACTTAATGCTTGTGCTGTGCTTAGATGTTGCTTTTATTTTGTAGGTAGCCTGGGTCAATAAACCTTTACACTAGAGAAGTATTACAAGGATGGTCTTATCTTTATTTTATCATTTTCAACTCAAATTAAACTGCATTTTATCTGTCAAGCACATGATCAATTAGATATAATGCCTACTGTCTTGTTATTTTACAATCTATTCTTTTTAATATAGTCATTAACAGTATTGAATGCTAAGCCACCATATTTGGTTTTGTCTTTGAGCCCTCAATTCCACTGTGTTAAGGTTCCTTCACATTGAAAACGTAAGGCTTTACGTTACGTTCAATCGTAAGGTTGTTACGTTTCTTGTTACGGGTCTTACGTTTATGTTCCTTCACATCAAAAATCTTCCCTTCACACTGCAACGTTAATTTTCTATAGAATAATGCACCTTCAGCGTACAAAACCATCACAATCATCATTCGCAAAAGGTTTCAATTCCACAAGATGGCACAAATAACCAGTGACAGTGAAGATGATTTGGTACTCGCTGCTGTAGCTATCCTTGAAGAATCTAATCAACAAGTAAAGTATGTTGTACTATTTATTTAAGTTTTCTGTAAATATTCAACATAATTCAGGTCTTTCCTAATTCAATAATTGTTTAGGGGGAAGTTTCATTTTGAACCCTAAAAGGTGAACCATTCCATATTAACCAAAAGTTTAAAAGAATGTTTCTAAAAAAAAACTGTATGTTGAGAAAAGTTGCCATTTGCAGCTGCAAAATTCCTGCAACTATTTTTTAGAAACAGGATATTACATTTCTGGTTAGTATGGGCTGTTTTGAGCCCTTTTAAGAAGTGGCCAGCATTTACCCCCTCCCCCGAAAAATGTTCTTTCATTAAGCACCCAGCCCCCCCCCCTACTGCTGGTTTCTCGAAAATCACTTTTGACTTAAAGAAAGGACTGGAACTTTCAATTTCTGATCTAATGATCATCCTCTGCATTAAGTTGAGGTGTGGAGCAGGAAGGGGTAGTCCCCTCCTATACAGAATAAATTCTGCTCATTTTAGGGTTTAATGTTACTCAATACTTTCATAATAGCAGAGTAGACTAGAAATATTCCATGAAAGCATAGAGGGAGTAGATAACAATATCACATTTTTATGCGTTTTTTAAGGTTTCTTTTGTACCCATCCCCCAAGAAAAATATTAATTACAGCTTTGGGGGTAATACAACAAGTTCTACCTTCCCTTAGAACTAATTCTATATTTATCTGATATATCTCCTCCCAAACAAGGGATGGAGGTATCTGCCTCCCTCCCAAAGTACAAAAAATCAGAGAAACACATTGTATATGTTTAAGTGCCCTTTTAAGTTATGTAATTCGTCAATTGCTTACATATAGTATTCGTTATTGGAAAACATAGGGATATTTTTGGCGGAGTTTTCTGCAGGACAGGGGGGGGGTGTTATCGTCAGGGTGAATTTTCAATGAGGAGTAGATTTTTGGGAATAAATTCCTTTCAACATGGATTATTTTCTGGGGGGTAAACGCCTAGAACTTTTTTAGGCATGTAAGTGGTTGAAATATAATTTTCCCCACAAGCAATTACTGGATTAGGAAAGAGTATAAAAAAGGGCATCTACTCATATATCCTAACTTTCATATATCCTAACATTCATCCTAACTAATGTTGTAAACTTAAATAATTTCCTGCTACTTTTCCATTTACGAAAAAACAAGCAAAAAAAAACGGGTTTTAATTTTAATAAAGCAGTGAAACAGAAATGAATAAAAACAAATCAATACTTTAATTAAAAAATATTGCCAATACTTTGGCCCCATGAAAAAACGAAAAAAAAAATATTTAAAAAAAAATAACACACATAAAAAAACAACAACTAAACACAGGAAGAAAAAAATATTTTAAGGTAAATAAATAAGAAAACAACTCTTAATAAGAGTTTGTTTTGTGGTTTGTTTATTTATATATATATTTTTCTACCCGTTTTTTAAACCCGCTTTTCTTGCTTGTTTTTTTCGTAAATGTTGTAAATTGCAAATTCATTCTTTTATATTTATTAATAATTTGCATTTTTTTCAGTTGCTTTAATTTTAACAGAACCTTTTTTTGCATTTTTTCGAAGTTCTTATTTGATTTCTATGACAAAAATATTTTAATAAATGCTTTAATATCATGTGCCTTTTTTCAAATATATTATACCATTAGTCTTAACATCTAAAAGAAGCTAAAGTAATGTCATCAGTCAGCATTTAAAAGGCCTAACTAATTATATTATATGAAATTATTAATCCAACTACTAAGATTTTTCATTACTAACTCTTTTGGTAACACTTAATAATCTAAATCTGAAAAAAAATTAACTGGGTTCCTTTTGTGTTCACTGGTCATTGCTTGATGATAGTAATAATTAAGGTCAGGTAGGAACAGGGACATTCCTTAGGCTTTCTCACGCCTAGTATATTATAATGGCTTTATATTCAATGAGATCCATTGCAGATTCTTATTTTCAAGGAAAATTCTAGTACATTATTTTGTTCTAGTCAAGACTATTATTTCATAGGAGCAATAGCTATGTTTTTGCTATCTTGAGGGGTCAGAAGCTTTGTGAAGATGTAAAATTAAGGGTAAAATATTGTGGTATTTAATAACGTTTCATTTGAGTAGGGTCTTTCATACTAGGCAAACCAGTTGTTGAGCAATCAATAGTCTGGGTAATTTACTTCCTCCTATCCAAATCAATTTAGATCTCTGGTTGGCAGCAGGAATGATACTAACCTCCATTAATACCCGTTTTTTTTTTCAGAAAGAAGAGAAAAATGTGGGTCCACCCTTCAATCTTCAGTGAAAAGGAAAGAGAGGAGAAGGGCCAGATTGCCTTGGTTAAGCATATGTTGCTTGTTCATGACGAGGAGAAGTTTTTAAACTACACAAGGTTTACAAAATATGATTATTTTGAAATATTAGCAAAAGTAAAAGACAAACTAACAAAAAATCATACCAACTTTCGGAAGCCAATACCACCTGAAATAAAGTTGGCATTAACATTTCGATATATTGCCACAGGTATGTCAATGACATCATTACAGTATGACTTTAGAGTTGGCCTGTCTACAGTATCTAGCATAATAAAAGACGTTTTCAATGCTATTTATGAAGCTCTAAAGGATGAACATTTAAGACTGCCTGACAGAAGTGATATGGAAAAAATAAGTGTACAATTTAAAACAAAAACATCCCTTCCAAACTGTGTGGGAGCCATGGATGGTAAACACATAAGAATTCAGTGTCCATATAATGCAGGCTCCCAATTTTACAATTATAAGAACTATCACAGTATAGTTCTGCTAGCTACATGCGATGCAAATTGCCAGTTTAAGTTTATAGATGTTGGCACATATGGGAGTGAGAGCGATGGTGGGATATTTTCAAGATCCAAATTTGGTCAAAAATAGAAAGTGGTCAAATTAAACTTCCAGGCCCCACCCCATTGCCAGGAACTAATGAAAACTTTCCTTATTACTTTGTTGCTGATGAGGCCTTCCCTTTAAAAGACTACATAATGCGCCCATACCCTGGGAATAGGCTTTCAGAAGAGCAAAAAATCTACAATTATAGAATTTCAAGTGCCCGGCGATCAATTGAGAATGCATTTGGTATTTTTGCACAAAGATTTAGAATATTTTGGACTGAGATTATTCTCCAGCCAGAAAAAGCAAAATTGCTGGTTTCAACTTGTCTCTGTTTGCATAATTTTCTAGTCCAGACTCGTGGAACTCAGACTGATTAACAAGAAACATTAACTAGCTCTGTCTTATCTGAAGGCGGACGGTTTGGAAGCAATAATGCTTCAAGAAATTCCCAATGCCTTAGAGATAATCTGGCTGAATATTAAGTTTCATCTTCTGGAAGTGTACCCTGGCAAAGGGAAAGGGCATTGCGTGGCAGTTTCTAAATTTTTGATGGTTTCCTATTTAACTACAGTTTCATGGCAGGCATGCCTTTTTACACATTTTTATTTACTTTATGTTAAAAAGCGCCTCTTTACCTTGTTTTTTTGCCATCTCCAATTGAATTAAAATACCTAATTTAGCTAGTAGATTATTTTTTTTCAAAGAAAATCTAAAAACAGTTGTTATATTTCGAAACAAAGCCATAAAATTGTTAGAACTATTTTCTCGTATCATGTTTTTATTGTGGTACTAGTATTATTATTGATAATTATTTACATTGCTGGAATATTTGTTATTTTTTAGACCTACTAGCTATTTTTTCATACAATTTAATGCTTACCAAAGAGAAAAAAGAAAAAGCTTTATTGAGTTTGACTAAAAAACTGAAAATACAATGAATGGTTAAATAAATTTTTTCATTGCTTTCATAATTTCCATCTGGCACTCTAACTTTGAGTCCTCTGGTACTTTTTTTAGATGGGGTAAAAGTGATTGAAGAAATTACCACTCTGGATCATGCTGATCTTCACCTGGCTTATCTTTTTTTTTCAATTGTTTACTGTTTAAAATAAGCATCAAGGGCTTCTTTCAGATCTGTCTGATCTGCAGGCCCAGTTTTTCTTCTTTTCTGATTTTCATTATGGCTTGTAGATGCATATATTTGCTGCCTACTAGAAGTTTTGGAACTTGGGATATCTGTTTCCGTATTGTTGATAATATTTTCTGCACTAGATGCAATAAAATTAATGTCATTCACATCATAAAAGTTATTTTGTTGGCTGCTAACTGGAGCCTCCGAAACATCCATATCAGGAGAAGTGGCAAAAATACTTGTAGTATAGTCCAAAGGATTCTCACTACAGACACTTCCTATATTCTCTGAATAAATCTCCCCTGAACTGTTTTGATCTTGGTCACTCTTTCCTGTTGTTTTACGTTTCCTTTCAATTATGTGTTCCGAAAGGCCATTCATTCTTTGCACAAGCTTTAGTTCATCTGGCTTTAAGCTTGCACATGCACCAGAGCCACTTGGAAGAGATCTCCCTTTTTTCTTTAGACGAACATAACGGTCCCTCAAGTTTCCCCATCTTTTCATAAGTTCAGTAACTAGAAAAAATAACAATTATTACTAACTTTTTCAACTTTTTCAACTTTAAACATACTCATTTTATAGCCCAATTTTTATTGCAGCTTATTTGTGAAAAATACTGAGAAAATGTTTTTTTCTCCTAAATTCAATGGAGCACCAAAAAAAATATTTTCTAGACCATAGAAAGTCAAGGTTTGATTGGAAAAGAAGGAAAACTTACTGTGTCTTAAATTGAATTTATTGAAACAAGCACCTTGCCTATATTTAATTACAAAAAGTTTGTTACTGTATTGAAGTAATATCTATATCAACTGTCCCTGGAGATAGTTAAACCACGCCCTACTGGGGTAGCTTACAAAAAATCTTTTTGTTTTGGAAAAAGATTTTTTTTTTGCAAAAGAGCAAGATGCATGTTTCTGCGTTTTTTTTCTTTTGTACTGTGTTCGGTAAAAGATTTGTAAAGTGTTATAAATCAGTTTTTTAGTTATTATATGTTTTTGCAATCAAAATATACAATATTAGCTTTTTCAACTTTTAAACTTTAAACATACTCATTTTATAGCCCAATTTTTATTGCAGCTTATTTGTGAAGAAGACTGAGAAAATGTTGTGGATTTTTCTCCTCAGTAGCAAGAACTTAAAAGCTAATAAATTCTATGGAGCAACAAAATAAGTATTTTCTAGACCATAGACAGTCAAGGTTCAATTGGAAAAGAAGGAAAACTTACTGTGTCTTGAATTTAATTTTTTGAAACAAGCACTTTGCCTACATTCAAAAACAAAACATTTGTTACTGTACTAACTGAAGTAATATCTATATCAACTGTCCTTGAAGATAGTTAAACCAAGCCTTACTGGGGTAGCTTACAAAAAATCTATTTGTTTTGGAAAAAAGAGCAAGATGCTTGTTTCTTGTTAAAAGCAGGGGGTAAACTTTTTAAAAGCAGGAAGATAACTTATCTTTGGGCTGGCTGGGCTCAAAATTTTAGCCCAGCCCTCCTAAATAAGTCAAAATTCAGTTTCTAGACAGAAAAAGGGAAAAAAGCAGATACAAGGATATACACATCTCTTTTAGGCTCTTAGACAAAGGTACATATCCCAATAGGCTCTGCATACTTTACCAAATGCACCTTTATTACTGTCTTCACAATATTAAACACGAAAATTATGCCAACAGCAAGTGGAAAAATAAAAGAACAGAAGAAAAAGATATTACTACTCTCAGTATATCTGAAAATAGGGAGATAGATAGGAGAAGTAAATTATCACAATTTTTAAAGAATATACTATATCCTGCTATAATTTAAAAACTTTGTTGATAATAAAGATAATCTAACTGCAACATTTGTATCTTTGTACTAAATTATTTCATCATTTATTTATGTACTTACTAAATTTGGTAGTTGACATAGGCTATCTGGGTCGACAAACCCATCTAAATGTATTTAGATACCACAGAAAGAATTACTGTAGCCTACTGTGAATATGCTCTTTTTAGTGAATTCTCTCAAAAATAGCTAAACGACTTCTAAAATTAAAGAATATTTTTAAATGCAAGTTTCGCATGTTGGAAATGTAAATAAAGTATTGCTGTAAAATTAATATATATAGTCTATTGCCTAGGCTATAAACAAAACTTGGCAGATTATTTTGGCTTGCAATGCTTTTGTACTTATTTCCAATCAAAATTTAGCTCATAATGTACAATGTTATCATTTTAAGAAAAAACAATTAGCCTTAAATAGCTCATCTTGAACCCAATCATGGAAAATGGCAGTAGGATGCAAGGAAGCACTATAGATTACTAGCTTGACAAGAAAACACAGCTTAATAAACTTAAAAAAAAATTATTTGGAAATTCCATGTTGTATGTCCTTTTCATATATCATGTTGGTGTTTCTGACAAGGCCCCTTATCTTCCCTTAATGGTCCTGGATATATCCATAAGATATCCCTTATAAAATTTCTATTAAGTAGTTGCTTTTTTCTATGATCTTAAATCTCCTACATTTGAGGATAATTGTTCCAATAATTGGTTTAGTTCTGAACAGGCAGAGCAAAAGAGCATTTATCAACGACATTCAAAGGTTAGAATACCTAGGTCTGATTAATCTGGTTTTTATTCAGCTCTTAGTAGAAAAATAACTGAGTACATTTTTAATTTGTTTACCATTACTTTCAGACTTTACCAAATGCACTCTTATTAATTTTGTCACAATATTAAACACAAAAATTATGCCAACAGTAAGTGGAACAATACAAGGAAAGAGGAAAAATATATTACTACTCTCAGCATATCCTCCTATAATTCAAAAACTGTGTCGATAAGAAAGATAATCTAACTGTGTCATTCAAATCTTTGTACAAAATGGTTTCATCATTTATTTATATTCTTACTAAAGTTTCATAGTTGATATAGACCTATCTTTCTGTGTCAACAAATCCATCTAAATGTATTTAGATACAACAGATAGAATTACCGTAGCCTACTGTTAATATGCTGTTTGGAGTGAATTCCCTCAAAAAAGTTAAACCACTTCTAAAATTAAAAACTATTTTTAAATACAAGTTCTATACGTTAGAAATGTAAATAAAGTGTTGTTGTAAACTTAAAATATATAGCCTATTGCCTAGGCTATAAACATTATTTTGGCTTGTAATGCTTTTGTACTTATTTCCAATCAAAATTTAAGGTCATATTGTACAATTTTATCATTTGAAGAAAAAATATTTAGCCTCAAATAGACCATAATGAATCCAATCATGAAAAATGGCAGAAGCCTAGGATACAAATTAGCATTATAGATCAGTAGTTTGATAGGAGAAAACAGCTTAATAAACTTAAAACATATTTTTGGATTCCTTGTTTTATGTTCTTTTCATATATCATGTTTGTGTTTCTGACAATGCAACTTGTCTTCCCTTAATGATCCTGGATATATCCCTAAGGTAGCCCTTATAAAACTACTACATAACCAAACTTATTATCTTCAAGTCTTCATTTTTTTTTTCTCTATGATCTTAAATCTCTTTCATTTGAGAATCATTGTTCCAATAATTGGTTTAGTGCTGAAAAGGCAGAGCCAAAGAGTATTTATCAAGACATTCAAAGGTTAGAATACCTGACCATACCTAGGTCAGATTGAGCTAGGCTAGTTTTTATTCAGGTCTTTGAAGAAAAATAACTGAGTACATTTTTCATAGCATTGCTTTCAGAGTGCTGAAAGTTTATCAAAGCTTATCCTAGCCTAGGGATACAAATAAAAAAAAGACACAACAAGACTTACCATGAACATTCTTTCCAGCCAAGGCAAAGCTATTGCTTAGACTTTCCCAAGAGTTTAGTTTTAATGGTCTATCCTTGAAAGAAGGATCTTTAGAGCTATACAAATATTTTCTTGCTTCTACAAACTCAATAATTTTTTCATCAAAAAGGTCCATTTTTTTAACTTTACAGTGTTGTTCCCTAGGCTATATATTTGCTCTGAAACTAATAACAAAAAAAAGGAAAGAATTATCATTTTTTTTTTACTCAAAATCAGGATGTTGTGAAACTAGGTCAAGCTAATTTGGCCTAGTTTCACAACATCCTGACCAACCCAATTTATTCATTATTTTGATGTCCCTTGCTGTCTATTTAATTATACCAAAGTAGGTTAGATCTTAATCTAAATTTATACTCACATCAAGCTCATAAAAAACATTGTAAATCCTGAGTTGTAACAAAACTAATCTCCTAAATATCATTTTAAGTGATCAACTGTACCACAACAGGCTTTATTTTAACTTCAAACCCAAATAGAATTGAAAAAATAGCAAGATTTATCAAAGCATAGCCTATCCTGGGCCTACAAATAAAGAAAGTCTAGACTTACTGCATTCTTTCCTGCTGATGAAAAAACTTGGGCTCAAATTTTCCAAAGAATTTAGTTTAAACTGCTTATCCTTGAAAACAGGGTCCTTTGAGCTATATACACTTTATAGCTTGTACAAACTCAAATATTTACTCTTCTAAGTGACATTTTGCTTAAACGTAACCCTAAGAAGTTGAAATATGTTGAACTTCTTCCGTCAGAGCTCTAGCATTGCGTTTTGACTTACGGGTACGGTAACGTAAGGTCTTACGGAGGGTTATGAGCCTTACGGAAGCCTTACGGAATCCAATGTGAAGGGGAGAACGGAAAGCCAAAATTCAATGTGAAGGAACCTTTAACGCACAAAATTAGTATTAACACACAAATGCTAAGAGCTGTGCAGTATTCTGTGAATCAATTCTCTCATGCAATGCAAGCCAGTACCACAAAAGTCCTTGGTGTACGTCTTGAAGTTACTGTGCTCAATTGTCTCTTATTTTTCAATGCATTTGATAACAGATCCTCTTACAAAAAAAAGCTGTCAAAATATTTTTTCTGTAAACACATCATGTTTACAACATATAAAAAGCATTCTTTGACTAAATTGCCATCAGCAAAGTTCTTATTTCATTTTAAAATCTTGGAATGCAGCACAAAACTAGGTTAAGCTGCCACATCTTTAACTGCAAACAAAAAGCTATTGTTGAAGCCCCAAAGTTAAAATGGCCATAATGCCAAAGCCAAATGGTGTGTTTGTTGCCAAGAATATGGCACTCTATTTATTTTGGATTACGAGAGGCAACTTTGCATAAACTTTGTTGATTTATTAGAAGTTATAAAATAAAGACAGTAATTGATATTTGACAACAGCTCTACTTAAAAGAGAAAATGTAGTCAAAATTATTTTTCCTGTAAGCACATGATGTTTACACATTAGAAAAGCATTCCTTGACAAATTTGTCATCAGAGAAGTTTGTATTTCATTGTATAATTTTGGAAAGCAGCTAAAAAACTAGGTCTAGCATTTTGTATTGAAAACTGTTTGTTTAGAGCCATTTGAGGTATAAGTGAAAAAGCTGGGCTATTGAGAAGGAAATATATTTAAAAAAAAATTATAACTTTATAATATGCAGAAAAAATGTAGCTAATACATTTTGAAGGCACTTCTACTATATTCCCCCCTTAATATGTGAATATATAGCATAGATTATACATTTCCCACATGTTTTGCTATGCATCAGTTGTTTAAACCTGTGTAGTGTGCCAATAAATTGAATCACTACTAGTAAAATAAAGAAATGAAAATATACATGGAAATAGGCTACATAATTTGAGTTATATATTTGCTAATTAGGGGGAAGGGGGGTAAACCATAGTAGAATCAGCTTCAAAATATTTTTAACTAGCCTATAACTCTTCTGTCTATTATGAAGTAAGAATTTTGTTCTTAATGTGTTTCTTCTTCAATAGCCCTAATTCCAGGCTTATATCTCATTTGTTGCTTAGGCTATTCAAATTTTACATCTGAAATCTAATATCTAGGCTATATATTTGATTTGGCATCATGTTTGTTTCCAAATCATATTCCTGAACAATGGCTACATGAAAACAATGTAATCATGATAAAAACAGCACATACTTTACCTGTAACACTTTAAATATCAATGGCCACCTTGATTTGCTTCTGAATCATAATTGTAGCCTAAATAAACTTTTCATAATAAAACTAGACCCTAGGCAATTTTAATTTTGTAGATCTGGTTGACCAGAACTGCTGTGACATGAAAATTAATCAGGAAAACATTATCAGAAATGCACCAATAAAATATAATCTGATCAAAACCAAATTAGACTGGTTTGCAATTAAAACATGCAACTGATAGGCCTAGTTATCTGTAGGCCTCATAATATTCTCAGGTAGGCTACATGTAGTTGTAGTTTGACCACACATGACTTAATTAACAGTTTTTGTAATACTGATCCACTAAGTAGCCTAAATCACTGCATTTAAAATACATTTTGCCTTAACAAACAAAGCCTGAAGTAGTCTACAAAATAAATTGATGACAGAGGCCATTCTTTGAAGGCCCACACTTGATAAATCTAATATTGATTTTATGAAGCTTTTTTTTTTAGCATAATAATTTACATTATCTGTAAAATACAGTTGCAATACTTTTCATGCAGCTTTTCAATGAATAGACAATAGACACATGAAAAAGTTTCGAAAATTTGAATTTTCAGAGACGTCAACAGCCTTTGAAATTAGCGATTTCCGTCTTTCTGAAACAAATTGTCACTTTTCGGTCAAATACTCTCTTTTGTTTTTATCTTTTATTTGTGTATTTTATATAATTTTTTTGTCTTTTGTGTTTTGGCTGCTGTTCAATATTACAAAACACGTGCCATATTCGAGAAGCTTTTCACCATAGAAATATGCGGCGGTATTGCCATGGCAAATGCGGTCGATGTATATTTCTCGAGTTTGATGTAGTTGCAATAACTCTCCAAGGGACTTTTTTGCTCTAAAACAGTAATGTACTACTTTATGCAAAGCCGTCTCCATATTAAGCCAAACAAGAAGAAAAAATCCTGCTATTTAGGAATGACTAAAAACACTGAATTAAAATGACAATATCAAAGTAAAAATAATATTTATTATCACAATTTATAAGAAATTAAAAGTGTAAATATAATTCTTAAATTCAGCAAATGAGCTAAGTTAATGACATAAAGTTCTAAACATGACTTTACTTTTTCCAATTATTCTTTCTAAAAATTCAAATATGTATGTATACATGTAAATTTAAGTGGGTCTATGTACATACCATATAGAAGTTATAAGTAGTTTTTTTTAATACCTGAAGGACAATTGAATAACCTAAAACAAAAGAAAACTAAATACATACAGTCAGATTACTTCCGTCAACAACAACTACAACAAGTCAAAAAAAAAACTGAAAAAAAAGAAACTTGCGGCTCAAAGAAATGCCACAGCAAGAACAAGGAAATATATGGTTAAAAGATAAGTGGCAGTAAGAACTACAAGCAATCGAGAGAAAGCGAGCTTGTAGAAATTGAGTGAAAAACAAAAAAAAAATTCGCTATTGGGAAACGCTATATTTTCCTGAGTTAGCAAACAAAGCTAACTCATTTGGGGTTGCTACTTACAACGAGAATCAATATATACAAGCCTACCACATGCGGAGTGCCGAGTTCAGACTTTTAAATTGGTTACATAGTTGTTGTTTTTTTTTCTTAGCTAGCACATTGACATTTCTGGCTAATAATAAAATCTAAAAAAGTCACAACTTTAAGGAAGAATTTTTATTTTTCCCATGCTGGTTGTATTGCTCTTATAGTGACGACATATGAAGAGGAAACTCATATTGTCTGCAGTTACAAGATAAGGGGCAATGAAAGTCAATGTATACAAGCCTGTCACGTACCCATGCCGGGGTCCGGCCTCAAAATCGGCTGCATAGCATTTTGTCTTCTTAAAACTAGCAAATTGACATTTCTGGCCACAAGAACGATCGAAATAGGTCACAGACTTAAGAAGGAATTCGTTTTTCCCCCAGGGTGGCTGTATTGAACCTGTGGTGACGTCATGACATCGAGAAAAGGCTCAAATTGTCTGCGGTTAGAAGACAAGCGACAAAGAAAATTCTTATTTAGAAGCTTGCCACGTGTTGAGGCCTGGCGGCAAAGCTGCCAGGCTCCTGGTACTGTATACATATGTTTGGTCTGTAGTTATATGTGCATGTTTGGATACAGCCGAGTTCAATGAATACTCTCATTCTTTTTACATGACGTTTTTTAGAACAAATATAAGGTTCAGTTGCAAAAGCTCGTATCAGTTTTAAAAAAAGTGTTTCAACGATTAGCTTTCTTTCTGGGCTTAAAGGGCCTGACTTAACTTTGTACAAAAACTTGTGATCTTCCCATATTTTTCTATAACCCTCCATAGAAAATTCTTTCGCAGTATTTTTTATTGATCCTGCCCTTAAATGGGTTGCCTTTTTCACACTGTTTTTTAATCATTGTTTTTTACCTCATATGTCCCAATAGTTCTGCCCCGTGGTAAGTTAAGAGGTTCATTACTATTGTTAAAATAAACTATTTTTACAGATTTGTTATAGGTTTCACACAACGATAGAGAAATGTGTAATTGCGTTCCAATATTTGGGTAAACATTACAGTGTCTTCATGAGAACATACAGTGTCTTTTATAGTAGTCGAAATATTGTATGGTAATTAAGGCCTCCCCCCGTGCCAATTTTCCCCACAAAAATATTCTATCAAAATTTTTACATTGCCTTTTGATTCAGCACATGCTTTTGGTTATATATAACCATTAAGTACATTTTGTATAATATATTGATACTAAGCATGATTTTATGACATTTTTTCTTTTAGTTCAATGTTTCCTTTAGCATCGAATAGTTTGTTTTTCATCTGAAGGTCTTCTATTTGCTACCCATCTAATATTTTTAAATATAAACCTGTAGAGGATCATTTAGGACATTGTTGCATATTGAACAGATGAAATTTGAGTCAACATCTCCAATGAATCCAACATTATTTAATCCCAGCTGAATGCCAAACAGTTTCCATGTCCTAATAAAAATTAATTCCTATGGCTTGTTTGGTCTAGATAATTTAGGTAAAACTGTCTAGAGTCCAAAGATCTCTTGGTTGGATGATCATTACTTCTTCAAAATTTGACATTACTGGTACTAACTTGAGGTGAAAATAAATTGAGACATTATCTAACCTACTCTTGTTATATTTAAACAGATAGGAAATGACTAAATTAGTGACCTAGTTTGGTAACTTCATAGTTTCGCCTGTAGTAGTACCTAACAAATATGTTCTTCTTTCCTTAGTTTCATTGCTAAGATACAGTGACAGGGTTGCCACTCCTAATGATTTATCACTATTTCTAGTGATTTTTATGTTGCCTAGTGATTTTTTTCTAGATAGTGATTTCCTTTTGAAAACTAGTGTTTTTTTCCTAAATTTAGTGATTTTTCACGATATAGCGCGTAGATTCAAGATTTAATCGAATAAATCATATAAGAAGCTAACTAATAAAAAAAACACAAAATAGTGATTAACTACAGTTCCTAATATGTTCCAGATTAGCATTTATGCAAATATACCGCCTTTGAAACTTTCGATTTCCGATTGTCCATATCAGATATGACCCCTGAGCGTTATCATCAAGATAATAGATGAACTAGTTAATCACAAAGTTGCGAAAATGTTCTGTACTTCCTATTTTACAACTTTTACTCAGGTCAAATTTTTGTCTTCATATTTATGTCGTTTTTTTTTCTGTGTAGTATTTCAGTTCTAAATTAGATTTTCTTCTGTTAAAACGTTTGAAAGTGGAGTGAATAATGGATATGAATTAACCCTCTACATCTGAAAATAGAACAGAAGCAGAGTAATTGAAAAATAACATAGTAGTTAGCCTATACATTCTATATAATTTCTAAATAAAAAAGGAAATCATTGAAAAATTAAAATAGGACTTGGTGCTTTTTATAATAGGAATTGTAATATAAATAGATATATTAAATCGATTGTAGCTTCATGATTCAAGTCGGATGGGAGAAAGGGGGGGGGGGTGTCTACTATGCGAAAAATCTAATTATTTTAATTTTTATTTCTAATATATAATCAAAACTGCAATAACTCTTCGAATTCTCTTGTTTGTAATGGAAACACCCAATAAACATAGATAACACCCTGTTCTTTAATTTTTTGGATTTTTGTGCTAATTTATCAAACAGTTTGCGGTAACGAACAGTAAAAATAGAGCTACAAAGCTCAATAGTAACCAACATTCTTGAAACGGAATTTTAACATCAATCAGTATATCATCGGCATGTTAAGTTGATTCCAAATATATAAGATTCATTAAGATTAGTTTTTTCCATAAAAGGGTAAGAAACTGTGAAAATTTTTCTGATTTTTCAAAGAGAAAGGAAACACCGAATAAACGTGAAAGAATTTTAACTAAGATGAAAACCATTAGATTCGAAGTATCAGAGAACCCTACTGTAGAGGTTTCAAGCCCCTATCTGCAAAAGTGTTAAATTTTGTTTTATTTGCCAAAAGAAAAAATCACGGATCCGTGTTAATTTTCTTTTTTCCCCACGGTGATCGCATCGAGCCAATGGTTCTAGAACATCAAGAGAGGGCTCATTTGAACGGAAATTAAAATTTCTGGTGTTCCTTTCATTTGACCAAAAAGATCGGATGGCTACTAACCCCCTCTAACGTCCTTTTTTCCCCAAAAATTGTTCGATCTAAAGTATGAGATAGCCATTTTATTTAGCATAGTTGAAAGGTTTCAAAACTATACCTTCGGATTCAACATGACCCATGCAGCCCCTGAGGATAGGTCTTGGGATGAAAGTATACTAAGGATAATTTGCTTAGGATTATAAGGACAATGTACTATCTATGAAAACCAGTTTCAAAGCCATAAAGACAAATAACGAGAGACAGAATGGATTGAACTTGTATAACTTGAGCTATATATTTGCAAATTAGAGGGATGGGAGTAAGGTTAGGTTAATTTACCTCCACACCTCCATAATGCCCAATTATAGCCCAAATTATACTATTATATACACTAAAGTATTATATTTTCATCATATCTTGGCATATTTCATCAGGATTAACATAATTTTGCTTCTTGTTTGTGTTCCGTATAATTAACAAGTATCTTTTCATTTACAAAGAGGAGCAGGACCAATGCTTATCAAAATTTGTGAAGAGTGGGACACATTTTTTCCATGGAATTATAAAATGGCCATTTTCAAAATTGGTTACTGGTATTCCAGTAATTATACAAGCTAAACTAAAGTAAAAACAACAGTTCCTATAACTTTTGGGGAAAAAAACTTAGGGTTTTTGAATCGACAAGGAAAAAAAATTAAAAAGAAGAAGCAAATATTTCGGTTAGATCACCGATAACCAATTGTCAGTGATCAAAGTATATGTCAAGGGTACCTATTTGGGAACAGGGAGGAGGCAAAGATTTTGCTCCATTCTCTGCATAAAGATGCAAAAAGTATTTCTCAAAATTTCATTTGTATTTTTCGCTGAAGAACAAAAACCCATCAAACTAAAGGTATTTTTCAAAATCTAGGGGATAATTTTACCCTCTACCTGTAGGTTGGCCTGTATAGAACACTGTATAGAAACAAAACAATTATTAATACAATGATAGAGTATCATAATTCTAGTGATATTTAGTGATTTCTGGTCAATAATCTAGTGATTTATGTGCTGATTTAGGGATTTTTCAAAATTCTAGTGATTTTTTTCTCACCGGGAGGCAACTCTGTGCAGTGATCAATATTGTAAATATCTTTAGAACTGGAATATCTGGTAACAGTTCTTGGGTAAAACTTCGGAAAATGTTATAATCAGTCGGATCCAGGAGGAGGGGCAAGCGCCCCTTGCGTAGTCTAAAGTAGTGTAAGTAACACAACTTTGCGTTAATTAAACTTGCTCCTAACGCAAGTTTATCGGATCAACCTATTTTGCACCCCCCCCCCCCTACAAAAATCCTGGATCCGCCCTTGAGAAAAGTCATCTATAAAAATTTTAAATGATAAGAAATTATGTTGAGCTAACCAGAGTTTTGAACTCATAATTCTTACTAGCTCCTAATTTAGGCTCTCGTCTGCAATCCTTACCAATGCTGACCCTTCGCAAGGAAGCACTAGAAAAACAAAAGGGTTAGTGCTTAACTAACTTGAAAGCCAAGCTTTATGTCGATAGGCCAAACATCCCATTAGATTCTAAATATCTTACTCGGTACCCAAATAATCATTTAGAATTCTACCCAACTTAAGACCCAAAAATAAGGTAAAGATATCGCAACATGCCTTTTGTATGCTTTTTCCGAATGTAATTAGTGCTTTACTTGCAGACTTATAGATTATGAGCAAGCGTTCGATTTTGTATATGAAAGAGATTAAGCAAAGGTCTTATCCTTTTATGGTATACCAGATAAATACATTAAAGTGATTAGATCTATTTACGAGAATAACACCGCTGTGGTTAAGGTAGGAAATGCGGTTAGCAGCTGGTTTTGTATTAAATCAAGAGTTAAGCAGGGTTGTTTTCTAGTTCCCTTTATACGAATCATTTTGATGGACTTTATCTTAAGGAGCACACGAAAGGCAATGTGAGACCACGGAATCAAATTGGGACGAAAAAATCTCCTGGGCTTAGATTATGGTAATGATTTAAGCATCCTAGATGAAAGTTTGATTAAAATGAATGAACTTTTAGAGGTTTTGCGTGTTCAGGGGGCTAGAATATCTTTTAAAATTAATGTTAAAAAGACTAAATCATTAAGGCTAGAAATAAGTGAGGATGAAAAAGTGAGGTTGTGCAACGAAAAGATTGGTCAGGGGGACAGCTTCATTTACCTTGGTAGTCTTAATGGTAAAGACGGTGGGAGTAGTGATGATGTTAAAAGTAGAATAGCCACGACTTAGGGTGTCTTTTCACAGCAAAAAATTTTTTTGGAAGAACAGGAAGATAAGTCTGCAAATTAAGATTAGAATATTAGAAGCTAAAGTAATGATAGTGACCAAATATGGATCTAAAGCATGAGCGCTCCGAAAAGAAGATGCAGATTTGATTCATGTTTTCTAGAGAAATTGCTTACGGATTGTTCTGGTTACCCGGCTGACTGACCGTATTTCAAACAGTATGCTGTACGAAAATTGTGGTTCAATCCCACTTTCTAAGGCTATAATGAAAGAAAGGTTGATATGGCTAGGGCAAGTTGCGCAGATGACAGATTGCCGTAGATTGTGCTTGACAATTGAAACTCAGAGAGGAAAGAAACTAACAAAATGAAAAATAAAATCAAAAAGGGTGAAAAAACGAGGATTTTATCAGCCAGTGGCAAACCATGAAGAAGACAAAATATAAGCAAATATTTCGACAAAGACCTCCGCCAAGTCGTCCTCAGTGCTAAACAAAAAAAAGAAGACAAAGAAAAAAAAACAAACGAAAAACTAACCTTTCGAAGTTTACCCTACAAAGACACAACAGACACTGAATAAAAACCTGGCAGTAATCAATGAAAAAGAATTAACCAAGATGATTGGGCAAGAATCTTTTGCTTTGCAATAGTTTTAGCTGGTCTACATTTTCGTTTTTCATTGGATATGCAAATAGGTTCTTTTAAGTTATACCGGGTGAAAATATTGATTGAGTCCTTCAAAATTAAACTGTCGTAAATTGGGCTTAATGAAATATCTCCAGTATCACTATTTATTGCTAAATTTTGGTTCATATATATTTTTTTTATCTCAATTACCTCTTTAAAAGTTTTTAGTACGACATTTACGGTAGATATTGAGGTTGCTTTGTCCAAAAAAACCAGCTGTGTTAACTTGATAAAAATGTACGAAGCCAGTATTAAATAAAAGTTTATATTGTTATTTTTTAATCCCAGGGACGCGTCTATTTAAATTATGTGCTCACTCAAACGTTGAAATAATTATTGATGGGTCCCACCAATGTAAAATTTCCCACAAGAACACGGAATTTTAAAGGCACCACTACCCAGTACAGGATCAGTTTTATCCGTTTCTGAGTTGAAAAAATGTTTAAATTTTTCTTTGGTATTGAAAGAAACAGAGATTTTAAAATTTTTCCAAGTTTATTGCCAAGTTTCAGGATGTATGGTAAAGCGATGAAAGTTTTTTTCTCAATTGACGGGATAATTGAATCAGGGGGACAAGCTCCCTATTTGGTTCTTTTATCTTTTTTAATCGTCTATCTATGATATTTTCAATAAGTTTATTGTCTGTGTTTGACTGAATCTTGATAAATTCTCACTTCGTAAGTTTCTATCTTTAAGAAAGAATCCAAGTCATATTTCTCAGACTTTATTAAGTCTGAGAGAGATGCATTCAATGTTGTTTATAGTTAGGGACATATGAAGTGAGAATTTGTCAAGATTCAGCCTGACATAAGAAATACTAACAGCTCACAAGTGATATACTAGAGTCTGAAATAGGTGGATTAGGTTTTGGCCAAAGTCAGAGAGAAGTGAATCGCATTCTTTTAAGAGTTAAAAACAAACGAATTGGGAATTTGCCAAAATTCAGTCAAACAAACACACTACCAGTAGCTCACCAGGATATACCAGAGTCTGAAATAGATGAATTTCACTTTTTAAAAAAGTCTTGGAGGGATGAATTGGATTGTTTTTTTTAAAGTTAAAGACATTAGTACAACCTGGTGAGCTGCTGGAGGTTTCTGTATTTGACTGAAGCTTGATATATTGCCACATCAAATGTTTCTAACTCTAAAACAGAATCTGATAAATCTTTCTCAGACTTTATTAAGTCTGAGAGAGATGCATTGAATTCTTTTTAGAGTTAGGGACATATGAAGTGAGAATTTGTCAAGATTGAGTCTGACGCACAAAATACTAAAAGCTCACAAGTGATATACTAGAGTCCAAAATAGGTGGATTAGGTTTTTGCCAAAGTCTGAGAAAGACGAATCGGATTCTTTTTTAGAGTTAGAGACATAAGAAGTGAGAATTCATCAAGATTTTATCAAACAATGACACTACTATCAGCTCACAAGAGGTATACAAGAGTCTGAAATAGATGAGTTAGGTTTTTACCATAGTCGGAGAGAGATGAATTGGATTATTTTTAGAGTTTGAGACAAACTAAGTGGGAATTTATCAAGATTCAGCAAAAAAAAACACTACTACCAGCTCACAAGTGATATGGTTGAGTCTAATTTAGGGGAATTAAGTTTTACCAGAGTCTGATAGAGACGAATCGAATTCTTTTTAGCGTTAGAGACATATAAAGTGAGAATTTTCAAGATTCCTTCAAACACAGACACTACCATCAGCTCACCAGGGTATTCTCGATTCTGAAATAGATGAATTAGGTTTTTAACAAAGTATGAGAAAGATGAATTGGATTCAGTCAAACACAGACACTAGCAGCAGCTCACCGCGGTATACCAGAGTCTGAATTAGAAGAATTCGTCTTTTAAAAATTTCTGGGATGGATCGATTGGATTTTTTTTAGAGTTAGAGACATTAGTATACCCTGGTGAGCTACTGGTAGCGTCTGTGTTTGACTGAGTCTTGATAAAGTCTTTTTTAGAGTTGCAGACATATAAGTGGGAATTCATCAAGATTAAGTCAAACATAAACACCACCACCAGCTCAAAAGGGTATACTAGAGTCTGAAATAAACAAAATAGGTATTTACCAAAGTCTGAGAGAGATGAATCGCATTCTTTTTAGAGTTAAAAACATATGAAGTGGGAATTTATCAAGATTCAGTCAAAAACAGACACTAATACTAGCTCGAAAGTGATATACTAAAGCCTGAAATAGATGAATTAGGCTTTTACCATAATCTGAGAGAAATGAATGAATTCTTTTTTAGAGTTAGTCATACGAAGTTGAAATTTATAAAGAGTCAGTCAAACACAGACACTGCTAATAGCTCACAAGTGACTTACTAGAGTCTGAAATAGTTGAATTAGGTTTGGCCACAGATGACAAGGGGGGTGCATGGGTGGCAAGAGGTCAGATCCAACAGGTTTGGAAATAATAAATCTTTAGTGACTATTTCAGGGTGGGGGGGGGTTGATCAAAGTAGATCCAGGGGTCAGCTTTCATAAGTTTTCGAATAAAATATCGTTAATAAGTTTTGGCTGTCTTTTGGGGAGAGGAGGGCGTGTTGGGCCATGTAAGGCAAGTTCCTTTAACTTCTGGAATAAAATATCAATAATGAGTAGTTGTTTTTTTCGGTGGGGGAGGGGAAGAAGGGCCATGAAGGGCCATAGGTCAGCTCTCATAAGTTTTGGAATATAATATTGTTAATATGTTTGGTGTTTTTGCTTAGCGAGGGAGGGGGATGTCAGACCGAAGAGGGCCAGTGGTTAGCTCCCACAATTTTTGGAATAAAACATCGTTAATAAATTGTTGTTGTTTCCTTTTTTTAGGGTACGGAGATCAGTTCATTGCGGGGCAGGATCTAGCTTACTTAAGTTTTGAATAAATTATCATTAATATTTTTTATTTGGAGGGGGGCTTGGAGGGCCAGGGGTCCGTTACCGTAAGTTTTGAAATAAAATATCGTTAATAAGTTTTCGTTGTCATTTGGGCAGGGGAGAGGGAGTAGGTCCATGTAAGGCCAAGGGTCATTTCACTTAAGTTCTGGAATAGAATATCAATAATGAGCTGTTTTTGGGAGGGGTCGAACTATGAAGGGTAATATGTCAGCTCCCATAAGTTTTGGAACAAATATCTGTAATAGGTTTTGGCTTCTCTTTTGGAGAAGGGAAGGGGGTTGTCGGGCCAAAGAGGGCCAGTGGTCAGCGCCTAAAATTTTTTGAATAAAATATCGTTAATACATTGTTGTTGTTTGTTTTTGTTTGGGGGATCAGGCCATTGATGGTCAGGAACCAGCTTACTTAAATTTTGGGATAAACTATCATTAACATTTTGTTTTGTTTGTTGTTTTTTTTCGGGGAGGGGGGGGAATAATGGACCCTGAAGGGCCGTGAGTCTCAGCTCCCTCAATTCTGGAATAAAATATCGTTAATAATTTGTTGTTTTTTTTCGGGAGGGGGTTGGGCCATGTAGGAAGGGCCAGGAGTCAGCTCCCTCTTTAATGTGGGAGCTCCATCTACCATTAATTTACAAAATTAAACCATGATACTTAATTTTTTCAACTGCTGCTATTTGTTGACCTCCAGATACAAATACATTATCAATTTTTTCTTTATTTTTACTAAAATATCCACTTTAGTTTTCATAACGTTAAGCTGTAAATTTTTCATTTGTAAATACTCCTCAATTAAATCAAGTAATATCTGTTGCTCCCTTGCCAACTTCGCAACCAATGCAGTGTCATCCGCAAATAATAACACCGAAAAATTTGTTTTTCAAAGACACACCTATGGAGCCTACTTTTTTTTCCAGAAACTCCACCATATTTTCAAAACAAACCGGACAGTCTCAGGGACATGGCGGTGCCTTGATTCACTCCTTTCTTAACTTCAAATAGCCTAGAATGTCCCGAACCTGTAAACCTGACCATAGCCTTAGAACCTGTGAACCTGACCCCTCAATACATACTAACAAATAAACGAATAAAGTCGAAAGGTAGACCCACATCTCTTACACACTTTTCAAGGAGAGCTCTATCTGCATTGTCGAATGTCTTTCTTAAGTCTAGAAACACAGCATACAGCTTACTTCTACCTGATTCATACTTCTCTATCAATGCACTTAACACAAATACTCTATCCGACGTACTATATCCTTTCCTGAAATCCCCCTACTCCTCTTAATTTCCCTATGACCCTACAACCATTCATTCAACCGACTATCTAAAATAGTTTCTAAAATTTTACTAAGTGCAGGCACTATTGCTATCAGGCTATAACTACCGCGATCAGTAGGACTAACTTTCTTAAATAGAGGTACCATAATCGATACTTTCCATAGGGAAGGCCATACACCACTACTTATAATTCTGTTAAAAATACTCACTAAAACTAGCAAAAAAAACACCCAGAAACCTCTTTAAAGAAACTGTTGGTATACCATCCATTCCTGGCCCTGATCCTCCCTTCATCTTCTTAACTACTTTCCAAACTTCTTCTGAGGTTACACCCCTCAATAAATCATAATAATTTTCTTTCATTGGAAACTCCGGAGCAGCACTTGGTCCATCACTATCTAGACCACTAGAATCTTCTTCTATACTCTCCAGAAAACTAAGCCAAGTATCAGCTTCAGAGATTTATAATTGGTCTTTTCCTTGTCTATTTTCCTGCCTTATTCTTCACCAAAATTGCCTATATAATATAGCACGTGTGTTTCAGATAGTACCTAAGTACCGAGACTTTATTTTCTGAACACGGATCTAAATAATTCTGGCCAAATTTGACGTTGCGCAAGTTGTGTCAAGTCGAATTGTTTCGTGGTTTTGATGCACAAAGGATTGATTTGGTTTAACATGCACATGTGGTTTGGTTTCAACCTGTTTATAGGATTTACCGAGAATTTCGCAAAAATTAAAATTTTCTCAGGATTATTTTCAAAAGTATACAAGAAAAAATTTATTACAAAAGTAATAATCTTGCTGAAACTTCTGAAGCATAGTTGTGTGCATATCCAGAATTTTTTCTTCGCACTCAATATATGTCGACTGTAACTACTACTGCTATTAATACTGTTATTGAATTTGATCTGAACAGTTTAAGGGCCTCCAGGTTTTCAAAAAGGCGTATCTTCTATGTCTCAGCAATGGCTAAGGTTGTTAGGTTGATAATTGCAGGGAATGTTGAGGATCTTGAAGTATTATAGATCCTCCCACATGTATGTATGTATGTATATATATATATATATATATATATATATATATATATATATATATATATATATATATATATATATATATATATATATATATATATATATATATATATATATATATAATATATATTATAGTATATATATTATATATATATATATATATAGTTGATGAATAAGGAGTTTTTGAGAAGGGAATATAATAGGCTGAAACAGAGGAAAAACTACTGCTACTACTACTAAAAACTTACCGCAGCACCAAGCCACCTGAGGTCAACACAGCTACGCGCGCTCGTCCTCCATCCCAATATATTCAAAGCCTCCCTTTTTACCCCCTCCCAGGAAGTTCTCATTCCCTTTAAATCTTTCTTTTTGACGTCCTCCCCCCCCCCCAGAAGACGACGACCTGCTTTCCGTTTAGCCCTAGATGGTTGCCCGAAAAGAACAATCTTCGGCAATCTGTCATCCTTCATCCGCACAACGTGCCCTCACCACCTCAACCTTTCTTTCATTATAGCCCTAGAGAGCGGTATTGAATCACATTTTTTGTATAGCCTATTGTTTGAAATATGGTCAGTCAGCCGGGTACCCAGAACAATCCTTAAACAATTTCTCTGGAAAACATCTAGCGAATCTTCATCCGCTTTTCGAAGCGTCCATGCTTCAGAGCCATATTTGACCATTGTCATCACTGTAGCTTCTAAAATTCTAATCTTGGTTTGCAGAATTATCTTCCTATTCTTCCAGACTTTTTTTAACTGTGAAAATACACCCTGAGCCTTGGCTATTCTATATTTAACATCTTCACTGCTCCCACCATCTTTACTAATAATACTATCAAGGTATGTGAAGCTGCCCACCTGATCAATCTTTTCATTACCCAACGTGGCCTTTTCATTGTCACTTACTCCTAGCCTTAGTGACTTAGTCTTCCTAACATTAATTTTCAAACCAATTCTAGCACCCTGAACTAGCAAAACCCCTAAAACTTTATTCATTTTGCTCAGACTTTCATCTAGGATGCTTAAATCATCAGCATAATCCAAGTCCAGGAGACTTTTTCCTCCCCATTTGATTCCGTGGTCTCCCATTGCCTTTCCTCTGCTCCTTAAAACAAAGTCCATCAAAATAATCCACATAAAGGGGGATAGAAAACAATCCTGCTTAACTCCTGATTTAATACAAAACATACTGCTAACCTCATTTCCTACTTAACTGCAGCAGTGTTATTCTCGTACATAGCACTAATCACTTTATTGTATTTGTCTGGTATACCATACAAGGATAAAACCTTTACTAAAGCTATTCTATCAACAGAATCGAATGCTTGCTCATAATCTATAAAACTGAGGACCAAAGTTGTTTGAAAACTCAGGAAATTCTCAATTATTAGCCTAAGAGTGAAAATTTGGTCGACACATCCTCTACCTTTTCTAAAACCGTACTACTCTTCTCTTAAAACTTGTCTACGGTATCTCTCAGTCTAAAAAGTATCATATTACTAAGTAATTTACTACATACAGAGACCAGACTAATGCCTCGATAATTACCACACTCACTTTTATCACCTTTGTTATACGGGGAGGCACCCCATAATAGATAAATTAGCTAGGAAGATTCGACTTGACACAATTTACGCAACGTCAAATTTGGCCAGAATAATTTAGATCCGTGTTCAGAAAATAAAGTCACGTACTTAGGTAATATCTAAAACACACGCGCTATATTATATAGGCAATTTTGGTGAAGAATAAGGCAGGAAAATAGACAAGGAAAAGACCAATTACAATCATTGAAGCTGATACTTGGCTTAGTTTTTGGGAGAGTATAGAAGAAGATTCTAGTGGTCTAGATAGTGATGGACCAAGTGCTGCTCCGGAGTTTCCAATGAAAGAAAATGATTATGATTTATTGAGGGGTGTAACCTCAGAAGAAGTTTGGAAAGTAGTTAAGAAGATGAAGGGAGGATCAGGGCCAGGAATGGATGGCATATCAGCAGTTTCTTTTAAAGAGTTTTCTGGGTGTTTTTTTTGCTAGTTTTAGTGAGTATTTTTAACAGAATTATAAGTAGTGGTGTATGGCCTTCCCTATGGAAAGTATCGATTATGGTACCTCTATTTAAGAAAGTTAGTTCTAGTGACCGGGGTAGTTATAGCTTGATAGCATTAGTGCCTGCACTTAGTAAAATTTTATAAAATATTTTAGATAGTCGGTTGAATGAATGGTTGGAGGGTCATAGGGTAATTAAAGAGGAGTAGGGGGATTTCAGGAAAGGATATAGTACGTCGGATAGAGTATTTGTGTTAAGTGCATTGATAGAGAAGTATGAATCAGGTAGAAGTAAAATGTATGCTGTGTTTCTAGACTTAAGAAAGACATTCGACAATGCAGATAGAGCTCTCCTTGAAAAGTGTTTAAGAGATGTGGTTCTACCTTTCGACTTTATTCGTTTATTTGTTAGTATGTATTGAGGGGTCAGGTTCACAGGTTCTAAGGCTATGGTCAGGTTTACAGGTTCGGGACATTCTAGGCTATTTGAAGTTAAGAAAGGAGTGAAGCAAGGCACCGCCATGTCCCTGAGACTGTTCGGTTTGTTTTGAATGATATGGTTGAGTTTCTGGAAAAAAAGTGGGCTCCATAGGTGTGTCTTTGAAAAAAAAAATTCGGTGTTATTATTTGCGGATGACACTGCATTGGTGGCGAAGTTGGCAAGGGAGCAGTATATATTACTTGATTTAATTGAGGAATATTTACAAATGAAAAAGTTACAGCTTAACGTTATGAAAACTAAAGTGGTTATTGTTAGTAAAATTAAAGAATACATAGATAATGTATTTGTATTTGGAGGACAACAAATAGAAGCAGTTGAAAAAATTAAGTATCATGGTTTAATTTTGTAAATTAATGGTAGATGGAGCTCCCACATTAAAGAGGGAGCTGACTCCTGGCCCTTCCTACATGGCCCAACCCCCTCCCGAAAAAAAACAACAAATTATTAACGATATTTTATTCCAGAATTGTAGAAGCTGACTAACGGCCCTTCAGGGTCCGTTATTCCCCCCCCCCCCGAAAAAAACAACAAACAAAACAACATGTTAATGATTAGTTTATCCCAAAATTTAAGTAAGCTGGTTCCTGACCATCAATGGCCTGATCCCCCAAACAAAAACAAACAACAACAATGTATTAACGAATTTTATTCAAAAAATTTTTGGCGCTGACCACTTGCCCTCTTTGGCCCGACAACCCCCTTCCCTTCTCCAAAAGAGAAGCCAAAACCTATTACAAATATTTTGTTCCAAAACTTATGGGATCTGACACATTGCCCTTCAAGGCTCAACCCCTCCCAAAAACAGCTCATTATTGATATTCTATTCCAGAACTTAAGTGAAATGACCCTTGGCCTTACATGGACCTTCTCCCTCTCCCCTGCCCAAATGACAACGAAAACTTATTAACGATATTTTATTTCAAAACTTACGGTAACGGACCCCCGGCCCACCAAGCCCTCCTCCCTCCCAAATAAAAAACATTAACGATAATTTATCCCAAAACTTAAATAAGCTAGCTCCTGCCCCGCAATGGCCTGATCTCCGTACCCTAAAAAAAGGAAACAACAACAATTTATTAACGATGTTTTATTTCAAAAATTGTGGGAGCTAACCACTGGCCCTCTTCAGTCCGACATCCCCCTCCCTCCCTAAGAAAAAACACCAGACCTATTAACAATATTATATTCCAAAACTTATGGGAGCTGACCTATGGCCCTTCATGGCCCTTCTCCCCCTCCCCTACAAAAAAAGCTACTCATTATTGATATTTTATTCCAGAAGTTAAAGGAACTTGCCTTACATGGCCCAACACGCCCTCCTCTCCCCAAAAGACAGCCAAAACTTATTAACGATATTTTATTCGAAAACTTATGGAAGCTGACCCCTGGATCTACATTGATCAACCCCCCCCCACCCTGAAATAGTCGATAAAGATTTATTATTACCGAACCTGTTGGATCTGACCCCTTGCCACCCATGCACCCCCCTTGTCATCTGTGTTCAAACCTAATTCAACTATTTCAGACTCTAGTAAGTAGCTTGTGAGCTATTAGCAGTGTCTGTGTTTAACTGAACCTTTATAAATTTCAACTTTACATGACTAACTCTAAAAAAGAATCCATTCATTTCTCACAGACTATTCTAAAATTCTAATTCATCTATTTCAGGCTTTAGTATATCACTTTCGAGCTAGTATTAGTGTCTGTTTTTGACTGAATCTAGATAAATTTCCACATCATATGTTTCTAAATCTAAAAGGAATGCGATTCATCTCTCTCAGACTTTGGTAAATACCTAATTTGTCTATTTCAGACTCTAGTATACCCTTTTGAGCTGGTGGTGGTGTTTATGTTTGACTTAATCTTGATGAATTCCCACTTATATGTCTGCAACTCTAAAAAAGACTTTATAAAGACTCAGTCAAGCACAAATAATAGCAACTGCTCATCCGGGTACACTAATGTCTCTAACTCTAAAAAAAATCTGATCCATCCCTCCCAGACATTTTTAAAAGATGTATTCATCTAATTCAGACTCTGGTATACCGCGGTGAGCTGCTGCTAGTGTCTGTGTTTGACTGAATCCAATTCATCTTTCTCAGACTTTGTTAAAAACCTAATTCATCTATTTCAGAATCGATTACACCCTGGTGAGCTGGTGGTAGTGTCTGTGTTTGAATGAATCTTGATAAATTCCCACTTTATATATCTTTAACACTAAAGACATTTCGATTCGTCTCTATCAGACTCTGGTAAAACTTAATTCCCCTAAATTAGACTCAAGTATATCACTTGTGAGCTGGTAGTAGTGTTTTTTTTTGCTGAATCTTGATAAATTCCCACTTAGTTTGTCTCAAACTCTAAAAATAATCCAATTCATCTCTCTCCGACTATGGTAAAAACCTAACTCATCTATTTCAGACTCGTGTATACCTCTTGTGAGCTGATAGTAGTGTCATTGTTTGATAAAATCTTGATAAAGTCTCACTTCTTATGTCTCTAACTCTAAAAAAGAATCCGATTCATCTTTCTCGGACTTTGGGAAAGACCTAATCCACCTATTTTGGACTCTAGTGTATCACTTGTGAGCTGTTAATAGTTTGTGTGTCAGACTCAATTTTGATAAATTCCCACTTAATTTTTCTCTAACTCTAAAAGAATTCGATTCATCTCTCTTAGACTTAATAATGTCTGAGAAAGATTTATCAGATTCTGTTTTAGAGTTAGAAACATTTTATGTGGCAATATATCAAGCTTCAGTCAAAAATAGACACCTTCAGCAGCTCACCAGGGTGTACTAATGGGTTTAACTCTAAAAAAAACTAAATAGTTATCTTGCCTCTCAGTGTCTTCTAAGAAAGGTTGTATATAATTGATTTTGAGGTTCATTTTTAGACTGTTTAATTTAAATTCACAAACAAAAGCAGAGAATGTTTTTAATTTCAAATTTTATTTTAATTTTTTATATCAAAGTTTTAAAAACGGACATTTTTAATTTAAAAATAAATATTGTCTTTAAAATTTACTTTTCATCTTACCCTGATAGTGATATAATGGTTAGTTATGATGTTTCCACTAGATAAGGAAAAAATTAATACACTTTCTCAAATCAAAGATATTTTATTGGTAACTTTTTCCTTCATAATTTTCGTGGTCTATAAGACAGTTTTCTAGACCTGAAAAGACATTTGTAACGCTCTTCTGTTTTTAGAATAAGGGAGGAGAACGCTCTCGTACTCCCATTGTCTGTCCTCACGGCTGTGAAATCGCTGACCTCATTCAAGAAGATATAGAAACGCATATCAAAGAGTCATGTTCAGCTTTGACTATCAACTGTAGTTTCAAAAAAGTCGAGTGTGGATTCAAGGTAGAGTAAATGCAGACCCAAATGTAGTTCTCAAAGACACAGAAATATTTATAACATAAAATTAATTAATTAGTTAATTAATTCGAGGTTTCCAAATTTAATTGCTTTTCTCTTCCTGCTTGTTTTACCTACTAAATATTCTGTTAAGTTACTTATGAATACTTTCTGAAAACAGATGATTGGGCCACTACATTCTCAAGTTGTTCCAGTATTATTCGTTAAATAATTAAAATAACAAGCCTTATCTAAGGTATATTTACCATTCCGAAAATACTTCCATTGATCGAGGTAAATGATCTTTTATCAGCTTCTCTTATATGTCCTGGTTTTTGAAAAATTTCCCACCAATCACCGTAACGTTTTGTGTTTGAAGAATATCACGTGTTATAATTTTGCTACATGTTTTGCAAAACGGTTACAGAGACAGTTCATTAGTTATTTGTCAGCAGAGGACAGGATGTATGGTTGGCGTGCTGTTAAGGGCTTGGGTGTTCTGAACGCAGTACATGGGCAGTGGATGATGGTTCCAATCATGACCCGGATCTCAAAACCAGCAAGCAAAGAGAAAGCCTTTTTTGTTACTTGTGGAAGTTTTGTTTGATCAGCTACTGAAGTTGCGGGTAAAAATCTTGCATCATGCTACGAAGTTTTGAATTACAAGCTTGAGATACATTGCATCAGTGGAAAGCCCTTATTCTCTACCTTCCTCTGTCTCAGTGTGAACAAATGTCTCAAGCAGTTTCTCGAAAAAAAAAAAATAAAAAAAACATTTTCAATTAACCATACATGGTTGTAACTTGGTTCTCGATAAAGAAGTCCTTAGAAATATTTCTAATCTAGTTGGTAAATTTTTGATTTTCCAGATTACTTCACTAGCTAAAAGACGACTATAGCTTTCCACGCATCTCTGCTTTATATTGGGGTTAGGCATGGCCGTATCCTTTGTGCAAAGATAAATGTATGCTGAATTAGATGGTTTGTATTTATTTTTTTGCGCTTATCAACTGTTTATGCATCAAGCAAAACTTAACGAGTCTGAAAAAAAATATAATAAATTATATATTTACTTAAACTTGGATCTTCTAAACCTAGTATCGGGTGATCTTGAGCCAGAGGCTATAGCTCATTGATAGGCGGTCGTATAATTCTTTCCTCAACATCAAGTGAACGATTTTGAATTAGCCAATTTCTGATTACAGCCCAATTTTATATCTGACGCTTTAAGAGGAGGGTTGGTGGGTTGGTTTGGTAAAATTTGCGACAATGTTAATTATTCTATTTGGAATGTGTTTAAAAGGTGCATCGAGTGGTATGCTCGTCTTTTAACCTGCGAAGTTATCGAGGAAACTGAAAATTTCTCATAAAATCTTATACACCTCTTGCTTGTTTTTTTGTTGTGAATAATTCTAGTAAACTATTGTGGCAATACTGAACTTGGATTGAATTCTTATTTGCATATTAAATTTGAATTATTTGCTTTAGGGGACGCAATATATAGTTGAAAACATGAAGAAGAATTGACGCGTCATCATTTAGGCTTAATGTGCTCATTTGCTGAAAGGCAACAGCAGGAACTTGCAAAGTTACAATCTCAAATTGAGATGCAAACGAAAGCCAAAAAGGATTCAGTTAGTTAACCTATACAAATATCAATTCATCTTTATCTTGACTCTGATTTTTTTTTTTTTTTTTTTTTTTTTTTTTTTTTTTTACCGATCGTATATTTATACTATTTTTCAACTTTGCCTTTTATCTTCAAATTGAACTAAAAGTATGAAACCTAAAAACTAAATAAAGAATCTAAAACACTAATAAAATTTTTTGATTAGTTCTTAATATTGATATATTTGACGTTTATTATTCATTTTAGACTTTTAAGCTTTTGATTAGTACTTTTATTTCTTCTTTCACTTTAGTTTAATTTCTTTTAGGTTTGAATCAAAAACATAAATGAAGAAATTCGACTTAAAAATAGATCTACTAAACAGTTCGTGGTAACGAACTATAAGTAGGGAGCGACCCGGCTCAATAATAACAGAAAATCTAAAAAGTAGGGTTTTCATATCTCTAATCATAACCATAACCCCCATATATTCATTGAAAGAATTGAATTTTTAGGCTGATTTGATACATGTAAAGCTCTTCAAGTTTAGTATTACCCATCAAAAGTAACGAATCTGAGAAAATATGGCCAATTTCTGAAAGATGTAGGAAAACACATCTGAAACGACAAGCAATTCTAATGAAAATCCTACCATCAGATACCGTATATTAGAGAATATAATCACTGTAGAGGGTTCAAGCTTCTAAATACCAAATTTTGGATTTTTTGTTTTTTGCCAGAAGAAAGATTACGGATGCGTGTTTATTTGTTTGTTTTCCCCATTGGTGATCGTATCGAATCAGAGATCATAGAAGACCAGGAGAGGGCTCATTTGATCAGAAATTAGAAGTTCTACTCCCCTTTTTAAGTGGCCAAAGAGATTGGAGGTCAGCTAGCCCCCCTCCTATGCCCCCTGGTTCCCAAAAATCGTCTGATTAAAATTCTGAAATAGCCATTTTTTTCAACACAGTTGAAAGCTCTAATGACTATGCCTTTGAGGAGATCATGACCCCCCACACCCTGGGGAAAGGGCTTTACTTTACGAAATTTACTCATTATTTACATTTAAATCTTCATGTGTTATTGGGAAGTAAACAAACAGTTTCTATAGGGGGCGGGGGGGTCTACGGTGAGAATTCTCTTTGGCGAAGGAAGTTTCTGGGGCTGAGCTTTCCAGGAGAAATTTTACAATTGTCTGCCGAATAAATATAATATGTGGAGATTTTCTGGAGAAAATTGTCAGTGAGATTGGATTTTTTAGAGGATCTTTCCATGGGAGTAGGGGGGGATTTCCACGGTGAGAATTCTGTTCGGGGAAGGAATTTTCTGAGGCTGAGCTTTCCAGGAAAAAATTTAAAATTGTCTTTGCCGAATAAATATAATCTGTGATTTTCTGGAGAAAATTGTCATTGGAGTTTGAATTGTTTTGGAGGATCTTTCCATGGGAGTAGGGGGGGGGGGGGATTTCTACGGTGAGAGCTCTCTCTGTGGAAGGAATATCCTGGGGCTGAGCTTTCCAAAAATATTTTACGATTGTCTTTGCTGAATAAGTAGATTGTATATATGGAATTCTACGGGACGTATAGATAAACATTTCTACGGGACGTATACACCTTTTAAAAGAGAGCGAGTAGCTCCATGCATATAGGTAATACTTCTATGGGACCTCTACGCCTTTTCACTGAGAGTCAGAACTCCCTCACACAGTTTCACGTGCAAATTGCCAAAAAAATTAAGTTTTGAGGAGATTACGTTTCCTTGGCATCTTTAGATGGGTTTTTGAATGGGTGTGTGCATGTGTGTAGGCTTTGTTATTTAAAAAATTGGACGCTACTATCAGAATTCTTTGATTGACATTTGCAAAAAAGGGGTAATTAGTGATTGGATAATTTTTTAAAATGAAAAGTATTTATTTTAAATAATTCTAGGAGGAATTGAGTTTTATGGATGGTATAGAAAAATGGTACATGTTAAATATTTGGGTAAACATACGACTATAAATAAGGCTATTGTGTCTTTCTGAACTTTCTGTGAGAGGCGGGGGTAGGTATTTAGTTTAAATAATTCTAGGAGGAATTGAGTTTTATGGCTGGTGTGGAAAAAATGGTACGTGTTGAATAATGGGGTAAACATACGACTAAGAAACGATTCACTATAAATAAGGCTATTTTGTTTATCTGTACTTTCTAGGGCGGGGGTAACTATTTACTTTAAATAATTCTAGGAGGAATTGAGTTTTATGGATGGTATGGAAAAATGGTAAATGTTAAATATTCGGGTAAACATTCGACTATAAATAAGGCTATTGTGTCTTTATGAACTTTCTCTGAGAGGCGGGGGTAAGTATTTAGTTTAAATAATTCTAGGAGGAATTGAATTTTGTGGCTGGTGTGGCAAAATGGTACGTGTTGAATATACGGGTAAACAAATGACTAAGAAACGCTTCACTATAAATTAGGCTATCGCGTTTTTCCGAATTTTCTAGGGCTGGGGTAAGTATTTAGTTTAAATAAATCTAGGAGGAATTGATTTTTGTGGGTGGTACAAAAAAATGGTGCGTCTTAAATATTCGGGTAAACATTCAACTATAAATAAGGCTATTGTTTGTTTATGAACTTTCTGTGAGAGGCGGGGGTAAGTATTTAGTTTAAATAATTCTAGGAGTAATTGAGTTTTGTGGCTGGTGTGGAAAAATGGTACGTGTTGAATATTTGGGTAAACATACGACTAAGAAACACTTCACTATAAATAAGGCTATTGTGTTTTTCTGAACTTTCTAGGGCGGGCGAAAGTATTTAGTTTAAATAATTCTATGAGGAATTGATTTTTGTGGGTGGTACAGAAAAATGGTACATGTTAAATATTCGGGTAAACATACGACTATAAATAAGGCTATTGTGTCTTTCTGAACTTTATGTGAGAGGTGGGGGTACGTATTTAGTTTAAATATTTCTAGGAGGAATTTAGTTTTGTGGCTGGTGTGGAAAAATGGTACGTGTTGAATATTTGGGTAAAAATACGACTAAGAAACGCTTCACTATAAATAAGGCTATTGTGTTTTTCTGAACTTTCTAGGGAGGGGGTAAGTATTTAGTTAAAATAATTCTAGGAGGAATTGATTTTTGTGGGTGGTACGGAAAAATTGTACGTGTTAAATATTCAGGTAAACATTCGACTATAAATAAGGCTATTGTGTCTTTCTGAACTTTCTGTGAGAAGCGGGGGTAAGTATTTCGTTTAAATAATTCTAGGAGGAATTGATTTTTGTGAGATGGTACGGAAAAATGGTACGTGTTAAATATTCGGGTAAACATTCGACTATAAATAAGGCTATTGCGTCTTTCTGAACTTTCTTTGAGAGGCGGGGGTAGGCATTTAGTTTAAATAATTCTAGGAGGAATTGAATTGTGTGGCTGGTGTCGAAAAATGGTACGTTTTTACTATTTGGGTAAACATACGACTAAGAAACGCTTCACTATAAATAAGGCTATTGTGTTTTTCTGAACTTTCTAGGGTGGGGGTAAGTATTTAGTTTAAATAATTCTAGGACGAATTGATTTTTGTGGGTGGTACGGAAAAATGGTACGTGTTAAATATTTGGGTAAACATTCGACTATAAATAAGGCTATTATGTCTATCTGAACTTTCTGTGAGAGGCGGGGGTAAGTATTTAGCTTAAATAATTCTAAGAGTAATTGTGTTTTGGGGCTGGTGCGGAAAAATGATACGTGTAGGGTAAATTAAGTTTTGAGGGGGGTAAAAATTGTAGTTATTTAGTACCCGGTAAACAGATGACTTGAAATGCTTCATTAGAAATAGTTTATTGCTAATGATACCTCCACGACAGATATTTTTTTTATTGTATTTTATAGCTATTAGCCAAACGTTGCTCTGTGCTTGTCACAAAAACTAGTAAATATTTATCGGGATTTTTTTTTTCTGTTCAATTATTTTCAGTGTAAGCCAATATAATTACCTCATTCTTCTATTCTAACTTAACTTGTAGGAAAAGGACTTCTAGAATAAGGATTCATTCCCTCGACTAAATCAGTTTACTCATGTATAATGGTGAAGAAAAGACTATTAATTCTCCGTATTCTTCTTCTTCTTATCTACCTACAAGTTGCGCGGTCTTTGTCAACCCAACTAGTAAATATTTATTTGGCTTTTATTTAGCTCGTTCAATTATTTTCAGTGTAAGCCAATATAGTACTAGGGGGTAAATTAAGTTTTAAGGGGGATAAAAATGGTAGTTATTTAGTACCCGGTAAACATGTGACTTGAAATGCTTCATTAGAAATAGGTTATTGCTAATGATACCTCTGCGACAGTTTCAGTGTAAGCCAATATAATACTAGCGGGTAAATTAAGTTTTGAGGGGGGGGGGTAAAATGGGTAGTTATTTAGTACCCGGTAAACAGGTGACTTGATATGCTTTATTAGAAGTAGGTTATTGCTAATGATACCTCCTCGACATATATTTTTATGGCTCTAACAATTGTACTCTATGCTTGCTCAGAGACACGATGCGGGTTTCCCACGATTACTCTATGGCCGGTTATTGACACTACCTAGTTTATTGCATGTATTAAATCAGTAATTTTTAAACAGTGGAACGACAGACATATAACTAATATCTATAAAAAAGTGAAGATGAAACACTTCAAGAAAGTGTGTTCACATGATAGTGTTATTGTAGTATTGAATAATGACAAGGAGAAGTATTTAAACTATGAAATAAGTACAAGTGGTAACACTGTCTGAAACGTATGCATGCATTGTCATGACAGTAATAAATTGAATTTCTTTGGAGTACCAAAAAAATTCAACTTTTATGATGGTGTATATGCAAGATTGAGATCTCCGGAGATGATTACACTCAAAGAGAATGCCAACATAAAAATAATAGTTGATGAAGCGGGGCATCTTCTTGCTAGTGCTTTTGGTAACATGTTACCCAGTGTTAAACCATATTTTCAGCTTTTTGGTATTAGCATTCAAATGAAAGCAAAGACGAAAAGAAAGGCATACTCTTGTACTAATATCATACACCATATCCTGTCTACGTGCCGGAACTGTTACCTGTGTAAAAATAGTGTGATAATAGACAGTGAAATTGCTAGAAAAATAAAAAAGGGCATTGGCAGAAAATATCACTAAGGAATATATAGATGAATCGATGAAAAACAAAGTACCAGTAAACGTTACTGCCATTGATCAAACAGTCAATGAATCAAATAATACCAAAGACGAAAAACATATTGAGCCTGTCGATGACACACCTATAAAAATTGTATATGAGTCAAAATAAAATAATGATTATTCTACTGATTACGAACTAAGAGAAGACAATAGCTATAGTATCAAGAGAAACCATAGTGAACCATTTTATGGATCAGATTCAAAATGCCCAAAGTTGTTCATTGATATTAATAATGTATAATAATATATATTTTTTGTATTAATATTCTACATGAAATTATTTCATTAAAAATATATTATGCATTACATTGTTATGTGTTCATTATTTTTTAGAGTAAGCTAGCATATCGAACGTTTAGAATGTCTATTAAAACATTGGAGATGTAAGAAAAGGAATTTACATACATCATATATTGGATCGATAAGTTAACATAGAGAAAATCTAAGTATAAGAATGAATAAATTCTCTATCAACATCTATTGACAGATACTTGGGATAGCATTGACAAAATCAAAGTATCAGAGTGAATATGTTCTTTATTGATGTCTTTTGACTGATACGTTTGATAACACTGACATAATTTAAGTATCAAATTGAACAAATTCTTTATTAACATTTTTTATCGATATCATATGTCGGATACGTCGGATAACATTGACAAAATCAATCTCTTAGAATGAATAAATTCTCTACCAACATCCATTGTCGGATTTCTCATTATGAAAAAATTGTAAGTAAGTAGCAAACTTTCTTGAATTCAACTCATGGATACACAATACAGATATTATAGAAAAAAATTGTAATTTCCAGACTTCATTTACATGCAATAGATACCGAGAGTTTTATGACTCCTTCCCGCAATGACTTCTAAGGGTTTTATGACTCCTCCCCACAATGAATTCAGATGGTTTTAGGACTCATCCCCCTAGCCATAACTCCATTCTACCTTGAGCGAAGGTATAAAAGTTTGATGAAGTATTTCTCTACTTAACAACTACATTAATAGCTTCCAAGATGATAGGACTGTATGACACCGAGTTTATCGGTTTGAAAAAATCATCTTGTGGTGTTTGAATGTGAATTTTTATTATTGTCTATGGAACACGAAGAAATTGACTGTTATCGTTGGATAGTGAACTATAATATGTTTGAGTATGATAAAAGCTTGTGGAGTACTACATTACGTCATATAAACAGACTAGGATTCTACGATAGAGTGATTACACCACTTAATAATACTGGTCAGTAACTGAGAAATGTTCAGGAGGAAGTCAATGAAATTTGCAGCTTTTTCGGGGTTGAAGCACTCTACGTAAAGGGTAATTTACCTACAGATAACGTTTTAATTCAAAAGTGTGACCCTAGGATTCCACTTTTCAATCTAGAAGAGTTTAAGTGTCTTAAATTTGAAGGGGCTTATCACCATCCTGAAGACGAGGTTAGGTTCTTCGCGCAGTGGATACCTAAGGACATACCTGATCGTGATAAATCCATAAGACATGGTAAAAACTACTCTATATCATGGGAAAATCGTTTCTGGACGTTTAAGAGTGAACTCTAAATACTATTTTTATGTAAATATGTGTTGTTGTTTTTTCAAAAAAAAAAAATTGTTAATACATTTAAGCAATAAATATCTTTAAGCTTAACCCGTCTTTATTCTTTAGAATAGTTCTATTCAGTTCATTAAATTATGAAGAAATTGTAAGTAAGGAACAATCGTTTTCTTGAATTCGCTTCCTGAACAAGACGACACACACATAGCGACGACACATGCACAGAGACGACACATGCACAGAGACGACACACACACACACACAAACAGAAGACACACACACACAGACGACACACACACAGAGATGACACACACACACACAGACGACGCACACACACAGAGACGACACACAAATAGAGATGAAACACACACACAGAAACGACAAACACACATAGAGACGAAACACACACAGAGACGACACACACACAGATACGAAACACACATAGAGACGACCCACACACACAGAGACAGCACACACACACACACACACACACACACACACACACACACACACACACACACACACACACACACACACACACACACACACACACACACACACACACACACACACACACACACACACACACACACACACACACACACACACACACACACACACACACACACACACACACACACACACACACACACACACACACACACACACACACACACACACACACACACACACACACACACACACACACACACACACACACACACACACACACACACACACACACACACACACACACACACACACACACACACACACACACACACACACACACACACACACACACACACACACACACACACACACACACACACACACACACACACACACACACACACACACACACACACACACACACACACACACACACACACACACACACACACACACACACACACACACACACACACACACACACACACACACACACACACACACACACACACACACACACATACACACACACACACACACACACACACACACACACACACACACACACACACACACACACACACACACACACACACACATAGAGCCGACTCACACACAGAGAGGAAAAACACACAGAGACGACAGACACAAACACACAGAGACGACAGACACAAAGAGACGACTCACACACAGAAACGACACGCATACACATAGAGACGACACACACATAGAGACAACACAGACACAGAGACGACACACACAAGCAGAGACAAAACACCCACAGAGACGACACATACACAGAGACGACACATACAGAGAGACGAAACACCCACAGAGAAGACACACACATTGACACGACACACGCACAGACAGGATACACAATACCGAAATTTAATTCAGAAAATTATGAAAAAAAAATTTAGACGGGGTTACGTGCGCACACGTCTCTATGTGTATGCGTGTCGTTTCTGTCTGCTTGTCCTCTCTGTGTGTGAGTCGTCTCTTTGTGTCTGTCGTCTCTGTGTGTTTGTGTCTGTCGTCTCTGTGTGTTTGTCCTCTCTGTGTGTGAGTCGGCTCTATGTGTGTGTGTGTGTTGTCCCTCTATGTGTATCGTCTCTGTGTGTTTGTCGTCTCAGTGCGTGTGTCGTCTCTTTGTGTAAGCCGTCACTTTGTGTGTGTCTTCTCTGTGTGTGTGTCGTCTCTGTGTGGGTGTCGTCTCTCCCTGTGTGTGTGTGTGTGTGTGTGTGTCTAGGTGTGTGTGTGCTGTCTCTATGTGTGTGTGTGTGTGCTGTCTCTGTGTGTGTGGGTCGTCTCTATGTGTGTTTCGTATCTGTGTGTGTGTCGTCTCTTTGTGTGTGTCGTCTCTATGTGTGTTTGTCGTTTCTGTGTGTGTGTCGTCTCTTTGGGTGTGTCTTCTATATGTGTGTATCGTTTCTGTGTGTGTGTGTTTCATCTCTGTGTGTGTGTCGTCTCTGTGTGTGTGCGTCGCCTGTGTGTGTGTGTGTCATCTCTGTGTGTGTGTCGTCTGTGTGTGTGTGTGTCTTCTGTCTGTGTATGTGTGTGTGTGTCGTCTCTGTGCATGTGTCGTCTCTGTGCATGTGTCGTCGCTATGTGTGTGTCGTCTTGTCCAGGAAGCAAATTCAAGAAAGCGATTGTTACTTACTTACAATTTCTTCATAATTTAATGAAATGAATATGAACTATTCAAAAGAATAAAGACGGGTTAAGCTTAAAGATATTTATTGCTTAAATGTATTAACAGATTTTTTTTAGAAAAAACAACAATACGTATTTACATAAAAATAGTACTTAGAGTTCACTCTTAAACGGCCAGAAACGATTGTCCCATGATGTAGAATAGTTTTTACCATGCCTTATGGATTTATCACGATCAGGTATGTCCTTAGGTATCCACTGCGCGAAGAACCTAACCTCGTCTTCAGGACGGTGATAAGCCCCTTCAAATTTAAGACACTTAAACTCTTCTAGATTGAAAAGTGGAATCCTAGGGTCACACTTTTGAATTAAAACTTTATCTATAGATACATTACCCTTTACGTAGAGTGCTTCAACCCCGAAAAAGCTGCAAATTTCATTGACTTCATCCTGAACATTTCTCAGTTCCTGACCAGTATTATTAAGTGGTGTAATCACTCTATCGTAGAATCCCAGTCTGTTTATATGACTCAAACATATTATAGTTCACTATCCAATGATAACAGTCAATTTCTTCGTGTTCCATAGACAATAATAAAAATGCGCATTCAAATATAACACCACAAGATGATTTGTTCAAACCGATAAATTCGGTTTCATACAGTCCTATCATCTTGGAAGCTATTAATGTAGTTGTTAAGCAGAGAAATACTTCATCAAACTTTTATACCTTCGCTCAAGGTTGAATGGAGTTATGGCTAGGGGAATGAGTCCTATAACCATCTGAATTCATTGTGGGGAGGAGTCATAATACCCTCAGAAGTCATTGCGGGGAGGAGTCATAGAACTCTCGGTATCTATTGCATGCAAATCAAGTCTGGAAATTACAATTTTTTTTACAATATCTGTATTGTGTATCCATAAGTTGAATTCAAGAAAGTTTGCTACTTGCTTACTAACAATTTTTTCATAATGAGAAATCCAACTATGGATGATGTTAGAGAATTTATTCATTCTAATATGTTGAATTTGTCAATGTTAACCAACGTATCCGACATATGATATCGATAAAGAATGTTAATAAAGAATTTATTCAATTTGATACTTAAATTATGTCAGTGTTATCAAAAGTATCTGTCAAAAGACATCGATAAAGAACTTATTCACTCTGATACTTTGATTTTGTCAATGCTATCCCAAGTATCTGTCAATAGATGTTGATAGAGAATTTATTCATTCTTATACTTAGATTTTCTCTATGTTAACCTATCTATCCGATATATGATGTATGTAAATTCCTTTTCTTACATCTCCGATATTTTAATAGACATTCTAAACGTTCGATATGCTAGCTTACTCTAAAAAATAATGAACACATAACAATGTAATGCATAATATATTTTAATGAAATAATGTCATGTAGAATATTAATACAAAAAATATATATTATTATACATTATTAATATCAATGAACAACTTTGGACATTTTGAATCTGCTCCAGAAAATGGTTCACTACGTTCTCTCTTGATACTATAGCTATTGTCTTCTCTTAGTTCGTAATCAGTAGAAAGATCATTATTCCATTTTGACTCATATACAATTTTTATAGGTGTGTCATTGACAGGCTCAATATGTTTTTCGTCTTTGGTATTATTTGATTCATTGACTGTTTGATCAGTGGCAGTAATGTTTGCTGGTACTTCGTTTTTCATCGATTCATCTTTATATTCCTTAGTGATATTTTCTCCCAATGCCCTTTTTATTTTTCTAGCAATCTCACTGTCTATTATCACACTATTTTTACACAGGTAACAGTTCCAGCACGTAGACAGGATATGACTTATGATATTAGTAGAAGAGTAGGCCTTTCTTTTCGTCTTTGCTTTCATTTGAATGCTAATACCCGAAAGCTGACAATATGGTTTGACACTGGGTAACATGTTACCACAAGCACTAGCAAGAAGATGCCCCTCCTTATCAACTATTTTTCTTATGTTGTCATTCGTTTTGAGTGCAGTTTTATCTGGATATTTCAGTCTTATACATCAACCATTATAAGAGTTGATTTTTGGTGTTACTCAAAAGAAATCTAATTCCTTACTGCCATAACAATACACGCGTACATTTCCGATAGTGCTACCACTCGCACTTGTTTCATATTTTAAATACTTTTCCTTGTCACCATTCAATGCTACAATAACACTATCTTGTGAACACACTTTCTTAAAATGCTTCATCTTCACTTTTTTAGATATATTAATTATTTGTTTATCGTTCCAGAGTGTAAAAAATACTGATTTAATACATGCAATAAACTAGGTAGTGTCGATAACCGGCCATAGAGCAATAGTAGGAAAGCCACATCGTGTCTCTGGGCAAGCAAAGAGTACAATTGTTAGAGCCATAAAAATATCTGTCGAGGAAGTATCATTGGCAATAACCTACTTCTAATGAAGCATATCAAGTCACCTGTTTGCCGGGTACTAATTAATTACCATTTTTACCCCCCCTCATAACTTAATTTACCCGCTAGCATTATATTGGCTTACACTGAAACTGTCGAGGAGGTATCATTAGCAATAACCTATTTCTAATGAAGCATTTCAAGTCACATGTTTACCGGGTACTAAATAACTACCATTTTTACCCCCCTCAAAACTTAATTTACCCCCTTGCATTATATTGGCTTACACTGTAAATAATTGAACGGAAAAAATAAAAGCCCGATAAATATTTACTAGTTGGTGTGACAAACACAGCGCAACGTTTAGATAGATAAGAAGAAGAAGAATACGGAGAATTAATAGTCTTTTGATCACCATTATACATGAATAAACTGATTTAGTCGAGGGAATGAATCCTTATTCTAGAAGTCCTATTCCTACAAGTTAAGTCAGAATAGAAGAATGAGGTAATTATATTGGCTTACACTGAAAATAATTGAACAGAAAAAATAAAACCCAGATAAATATTTACTAGTTAGTTTGACAAACACAGAGCAAAGTTTGGCTAATAGCTATAAAATATAATAAAAAAAATATCTGTCGAGGAGGTATCATTAGCAATAAACTATTACTAATGAAGTATTTCAAGTCACCTGTTTACCGGGTACTAAATAACTAACATTTTTACCCCCCTCAAAACTTAATTTACCCCACACGTACCATTTTTCCACACCAGCCACAAAACTTAATTCCTCCTAGAATTATTTAAACTAAATACTTACCCCCGCCTCCCACAGAAAGTTCAGAGAGACACAATAGCCTTATTTATAGTCGAATGTTTACCCGAATATTTAACACGTACCATTTTTCCGGACCACCCACAAAAATCAATTCCTCCTAGAATTATTTAAACTAAATACTTACCCCCGCCTCTCACAGAAAGTTCAGAAGGACACAATAGCCTTATTTATAGTCGTATGCTTACCTGAATATTTAACATGTACCATTTTTCCATACCATCCATAAAACTCAATTCCTCCTAAAATTATTTAAACTAAATAGTTACTCCCGCCCTAGAAAGTTCAGAAAAACACAATAGCCTTATTTATAGTGAAGCGTTTCTTAGTCGTATGTTTACTCGAATATTCAACACGTATCATTTTTCCACACCAGCCGCAAAACTCAATTCCTCATTGAATTATTTAAACTATATACTTACCCCCGCCTCCCACAGGAAGTTCAAAAAGACACAATAGCCTCATTTATAGTCGAATATTTACCCGAATGTTTAACATGTACCATTTTTCCGTACCACCCACAAAAATCAATTCCTCCTAGAATTATTTAAACTAAATACTTCCCCCGCCCTAGAAAGTTCAGAGAAACACAATAGCCTTATTTATAGTGAAGCGTTTCTTATTCGTAGGTTTACCCGAATATTCAACACGTACCATTTTTCCACACTAGCCACGAAACTCAATTCCTCCTAGAATTATTTAAACTAAATACTTACCCCCGCCTCTCACAGAAAGTTTAGAAAGACACAATAGCCTTATTTTTTGTTGAATGTTTACCCGAATATTTAACGCGTACCATTTTCCGTACCACCCACAAAAATTAATTCCTCCTAGAATTATTTAAACTAAATAGTTACCCCCGCCCTAGAAAGTTCGGAAAAACACGATAGCCTTATTTATAGTGAAGCGTTTCTTAGTCGTATGTTTACCCGAATATTTAACAAGTACCATTTTTCTAAACCTTCCATAAAACTCAATTCCTCCTAGAATTATTTAAACTAAATAGTTACCCCCGCCCTAAAAAGTTCAGAAAAACACAATAGCCTTATTTATAGTGAAGCGTTTCTTAGTCATATGTTTACCCGAATATTCAACACGTACCATTTTTCCACACCAGCCAAAAAACTCAATTCCTCCTAGAATTATTTAAACTAAATACTTACCCCCGCCTCTCACAGAAAGTTCAGAAAGACACAATAGCCTTATTTATAGTCGTATGTTTACCCGAATATTTAACATGTACCATTTTTCCATACCATCCATAAAACTCAATTCCTCCTAGAATTATTTAAACTAAATAGTTATCCCTGCCCTAGGAAGTTCAGAAAAACCCATAAGCCTTATTTATAGTGAAGCGTTTCTTATTCGTATGTTTACCCGAATATTCAACACGTACCATTTTTTCCACACCAGCCAGAAAAATCAATTCCTTCTAGAAATATTTCAACTAAATGCTTACCCCCGCCTCTCAAAGAAAGTTCAGAAAGAGACAATAGCCTTATTTATAGTTGAATGTTTACCCGAATATTTAACAAGTACTATTTTCCCAAATCATCCATAAGACTCAATTCTTCCTAGAATTATTTAAACTAAATACTTATCATGTTAAAAAATTATCCAATCACTAATTACCCCTTTTTTGCAAATGTCAATCAAAGAATTCTGATTGTAGCGTCCAATTTTTTTAAAATAACAAAGCCTACACACATGTACACACTGTGCTTTCGAAAACCCATCTAAAGATGGGTTTTTGAAAGCCAAGGAAACGTAATCTCCTCAAAACCTAATTTTTTTGGCAATTTGCACGTGAAACTGTGTGAGAGAGTTCTGACTCTCTTTGAAAAGGCGTTGAGGTCCCATAGAAGTATTACCTATATGCATGGGGCTACTCATTCTCTTTGAAAAGGTGTATACGTCCCGTAGAAATGTTTACCTATACGTCCCGTAGAATTCCATATATACAATCTACTTGAATAAATATAATACGTGGAAATTTTCTGGAGAAAATTGTCAGTGGGGTTGGAATTTTTTGGAGCATCTTTCCATGGGAGTGGGGGGTGATTTCCACGGTGAGAATTCTCTTTGAGGAAGGAAGTTTCTTGGGTTGAGCTTTCCAGGGAAATTTTGCAGTTGTCTTTGACGAATAAATATAATATTTGGAGATTTTCTGGAGAAAATTGTCAGTGGGTTTGGATTTTTCTGGGTGATCTTTCCAAGGGAGTAGGGAGGGGGGGGGAATTTCTGTAGGCGAAACTCCATGGGGAAATTTTCCATTAAAGCAACTTTTCACTGAAGTTGAGGGATTTCCTGGAACCACTTTCCACAGAGGGGGATTTCTGACATAATTTGAAAAATGATCAGAAATGAAAAAAAATTTTCAAACGAAATTATGGTAAGGAAAATTTTTCAGGTGGAATCCTCCGCGAGAACCTGAAGGGTTTTCAGCAAAGATGAAATTGTCCGGGAGGTATTTTCTAGGTGGATGAGGGGGAGGAGCGATTTTTCATAACAAAAGCTATATTTTAGGAATTGTCCATTGGGATAGGCAATTTTTCATGTAGGGATGATCAGTTTCCCGGCATTATTTGAAAAAACAATCAGAAATCTGAAAAAATCTGCTGATAGTAAGGAGCAACATTAAAGCTTAAAAAGAACAGAAATTATTCCGCATTTTTGGGGGGTTGACCCCTCTCATTACCCTGCTTTTTAAGCTAAAGTTTGAATTTTTGTTCAGACTCTTTAAGAACGATTTTTGAAACACAACGGTCATTAATTAAGAAAATTCTACCCTTTCAAACATTCAAGTATAGATTATTACAAACAATTTCTTTGCAGTAAAATTTATTTGAAATGTAGATCTTCTTTCACCTTTAACTTTATTTTGTCAATGGTAATTAATTTTGTTAAAGATATGGTGAATTAAAATTGTACAATATTCTAACATCAATCCAGGAATAATGATCCTGGTGCTTAAGGGAGGGGGAGAGTAATTCATCAAAAATGGACACTCCTCATCCCTAGTCAAACTGTTCATAATAACGAAATATAAAAAGGAGCGATTTGGCTCAATACTAACCAAAAGTAAAAAAAACAGAATATTGATAATCCTATGTGATTCTTGATCCTATGTGTGTAACATTCATTAAGTTAAATGATACCCGTCAATAGTTACGAGGCTGAAAAAATTTGATCAACTTTAGAAAAAAGGGAGGGAATCGCCCACAAAAATTGATGTGCTCTTAATGAAAATCCAGCATCAGATTCAGCATATCAGAGAACTATTGTAAGTGTTTCAAGCTTCGGTATAGTAAAAAAATGGCTTTTTTTCAATTTTGCCAGTAGAAAGACCATGGATGCTTTTTTTTTTTTTCGGCAGGAATGATGGCGTTGAATCAGGGATACTAGATTTGATCTTGGATAAAATTCCTATTTGATAAGAATTCAAAAGATCTAGTGCCCTTTTTAGAGATAAAAAAATTGGAGTACAACTAGCCCCTCCCAGACCTCTTTTTGTGTCCAAAAACATCTGATCAAAATTTTGAGACAGGCATTTGATTCAGCAAGGTTGAAAGGTTGAAACTATGCTTTGACTCAATGGCTTTGGAGATGTCACGACTCCCCATAGTCCATAGGGAGAGAGCTGTAATTTACGCAGTTTTCTCATTGTTCACATATATTATTTGTCCATATATATCATATACATTGTAGACTAAAACGAACAGAAATCATTTCATAAATGACAGTTTTATGTTATGCGGTAATTCAATTAAAAAGGATTTAACATGTTATGTTGTAAAAAATTTTTGTGGTTTTCTGCCAAAAAAGCAAGAATAGCCATGTCTAGGGTTAGTTTTTTATTTTTGGTTAAGCTTCCTTTAGGCTATATTTATATTCTAGAGAAGTCAGTTCTTGAATTGTATTTTGTCGGTTTTTTTCTTCAATAAAGTTTATGTATTTACAGAAGTTTTGTAAAGCTTAGTATTTCATATGTAAGGTTTTTGTGTCGAATGTGTCGATAGAATCTTATATGTACTGCGCTTACTTTGCAAATTTACATAATTAAATTTTCAATTATATAATTAAAATTTATATAATTAGACATTTCAGAAGTAAACACTGTGAGAGCGTTTATAACCCCATTGAATCTTTTGAAACAGTGCAATCTTGTGGAACTGAGTGCTCTATACGAACTAGACTCACACAGGTCATTGCAGTTGAATAAAAGTGGTGGCTTTTCAAACAGTTTATGGTAACGAACTGTAATTAAGGATTGACTCAACTGAATAGTAACCACACCTCTAGAAAACGGAATTTAGACAACAATGGATATACCAAAAGAATTGGCTCATTCTGCGGATTCCAAATATATAATATTCACTAAGTTCAGTTTTATTCACCAAAAGATACGAGCCTGAGAAAATTTGCCTGATTTTTTTTAAAGGGGACAATATCCCTTAAAAGTCAAATGTTCTTAATGGAAATTGCATCATCCGATTCTGCATATCAGAGAACCCTAGTGTAGAGGCTTTAAGCTTCTCTATCCAAAATATGAAATTTTGTAATTTTTTTTTCAAGAATAAAGATCCCTTTTCACTCCTTTTTTTCTTTCCTTGGTAATTGTGTAGAACGAATAGTCCTTGAAGATCTAGAAGGGCCTCAGTTGGGTATAAATTAAAAGCTATAGTGCCCTTTTTAAGTGACAGAAAAAATTGGATGGCAACTAGTCCCCTTCTTACGCTCTTTTTTCCCCAAAAAGACATCCGATCCAAATGTTTAAGAAAGCCATCTGGTTTAATTATGTGATCCTGACCCTTCTCAAGAGGTGTGCTCGTGATTTTCATAATTTCTACTACTTAACCTCACAGGTGTGAGGGGTTGGCAAATTAGCCCTTCGAATAGCTTAAAACTAGGTAGTTGAATTTTTTAAGTTCTAGCACCAGATTTTGTTTCAAGTTTCACGCAGGTAAATACAGGGATTGAACAGCTGTTGAAAATGACAGCGATTACACTATGTCAGGCTAAATGTTATGAAGATTAGGACGGTTAATCCCTGCGCTTCAAACCATTTTCCTTTACTTTAACTATACAGATTTTATACTTTTACAGATTTCATTCCTAAGATTGATAATTCAATCTTAGAATCTTGATAAGATTAAGAAATCTTGATAAGATTTCATTCCACGGTCGGTTGATAGGTATTATGTCTTTGGGTTATATCACCCCGTAGTTTTTGGGGAGAGGGGCTATAAGATACGAAATTTACCCGTTGCTCACACATAGCATTTATTATTTTGAAACCTACGGACATTTTTTTGCGGGGGGCAGGTATTCCAAGGAGGTAATTTTATGTGGAGGGAACTTTTCGGGGGTCGCACTTCAAGGGAAAATTTCACGCTGGGGGTATTCGCCAGAATTCCTAAACAAAATTCTATTTATTTGGCCTTACTTTCTCTTTGCTAACTCAATTTCAAATGTGGGGGTATTCCCGGGGAAGTATTCACTACGTTGGAAATTGTCGGGAAGATTTTTCCATGGGGTAAAATTTTTCGTGGGAGAAGTGCTTCATGGGGAAATTTTCTGTGGAAGAAATTCTCAATGGGGGAATTTTCTGTGGAAGCAAATTTCCACTGAAGTGGGGGATTTCTGGGAAAAAATTCCAACAGAAAGGGGTTTTTCAGCATGATTTGAAAAAACAATTAGAAATTTAAGGCTTTTTTTTCAATGAATTTCTAATTCTAACCTAATTTTCGAAATGTTTTCAAATTTAAAATCACAATCGTTATTAACACACGGAGGGAAGGGGGGGGGGTCCTCAAGGGGTGGGGTGAGATCGAATTAACGGGCGACGGATAAGCTAGTTAACTAATAAAAAGTGAAATTATGTCAAATTGACTATTTTGTTAAAAATGTGAAAATTTCAAAGATAAACTTAAAATACCCAATATACAGTATAGACAATAATGTGTTTTACAGCCAAGCTTCTGTCCAGGTGTGTCATCTTTTCCCCTTTAAAACGAAAACTGAAATTACTCTAGATTTTTATGGTGTTAAAATGGACAAGATTCCTTGATTTCTTAAGATTCATTTCATTAAGAATAATTTATTAATTAATTATTTGATTCATTAAGAATCCTTGATTTTTTTTCCTTTTCTCAAAAATCGGCAAAAATTCCATTGGGAAATTCCCAATGGGGGAATTTTCTATGGGAGAAATTTCCAATGGGGGAATTTTCTGTGGAAGCAATTTTCCGTTGAAGAGGGGGATTTCTGGGAAAAAATTCCAACGGAAAGGGGTTTTTCAGCATGATTTGAAAAAACAATTAGAAATTTAAGGGGTTTTTTCAATGAAAGTATTCTAAGGAGAATTTTTTAGGCGGAATTGTTTCGAAGAAGTTTTCTGGGGAATTGTCACCAATGAGGGAATTATCCTAGGGGACGTGTCGGGTAGGGGGGGGGAGATTTTACGTGAGACAAACTTTTCATGGTAAGATTTTCTGTGTTGAGGGAGCTGGATTCCTGCCATTATTTGAGAAATGATCAGAAATATAGAAAAAATGAGTTTTCACAACGGATAATAAAGAACAACGTTAAAACTAAAAATGGACAGAAATAATTATGTTTATAAGAGAGTTGTCCCCTCTCTTTGACTTTTTGTCCCAATTTCTTAAGAACGACTCCTGAAACACAAGGACCGTTTGTTTAGAATTAAAAGCTTTTGTAAAAGTATTAAAAATTTTAGTATGAAGAATTATGTATTGCGGAGCGGGCAATCCCCCTCTTATAAGTAATAATTTCTCTTCTGTTTAAGTCTTCATGGTGCTTTTTACTTTCAGTTGAAAAGGCTTGTTTTTATAATTTATTGCAAGCAGAAGTGAAACCGATTTTTTAAAATCTATAGATTTCTTTGATAACGACCTAGATATCGAGAGACTGCACTTACATTTGAGTAAGTTACCCGGTATTGCTGATAAAAAACGAAAGAAATGGACACCCAATTGTTATTGCCTAGCTGTTATTTATTCTTTTTTGTTATAGGTATTTTTGTTCGTGTTGAAGAAACCTCATATTTCGGATTTTACGATAATTGTTACACATAAGGAATAGATATATCTGGCCCAGAATACCGCCGTTTAGAAGAAAGATTGTTACTGAGAGAAAATAGAAAATTTAGTCTTTGTCATGACGATCCACGTCATGACTGTCAAGCTAAGGAAATGACAGCTATGAAATTTATGTCTTTTTTAAGAAAAGAGTACGGAGTCAAAATCATTGCTCACAGTATTAGTAGTCAGGATTTAAAGGGAAACTGGACCTTGGAGGTTGACGAAATATAAAGCAAAGGCTTGACGGAACTACTGATTATGTCGATTGACAAATTTGTAGCTGATTCTGATTCTGTTTTGTTGCCAATTATGTTAAAGAAATAACATATAATTCTAACTGGACTAGTTGGAAACGTTCGAAACTTTAACAAGTAAATAATTGTAAATTGTTGCTAGCAGTCGTAAAACGAGTGTAGTAAAATCGCTGATAGTAAGTTTTTTGTCGTTTTTTTTGCAAGGATTTGTTTCCTTTGATGATTCTTTAATCGTCTTTGTCAATTTGTTCTCTGAACCCCTTGTAGTTGATACTGCAAGTCCACCACTTATTTCAAAAGTGTTTTTTTCCTTATTTTGGTTTGTGATGGATATTTAATAAGCATCTAAATATAAATTCAAATGCAAGTATAAAGTTATTTGTAATTCCTAACTTTAAATCATAAGTATAAATAATATTCCACTTTGATTTTCCCTGATTAGACATTAGCAAATTAGATTGAATAACAATATAAGACTTTTTCAGTTATTTCTGTTTTTAACCTTCTAATATTCTGAAATTTGAGGATATAAAATAGCTATTGTCAAGTTTCGGCAATCAACACTAACAAGAAGAAGTAATAGTAGAAAGTAAATTGCAATTGTCAGACTGTGAATATCTTTCAAGGAGAGATAAAATGTGAAAAAACCGCCTTGTTTGTTTATAGAACACATGTATCTACATTTATTAACGACAATAAATATGTATTTGAATTGTCTTGCTTGATTGTTTGGCTCCAACAAGAAATAGGATCCAATGCATTAATAACAAAACAGGAAATAATTTTTAAAGGTACCTTGTATTTCCCTTTAAGACTAAAATAAAATGGGCTTAATCTTCCAAGATTTATACGCTTTTCAGTATTTTATTTAATTTTAGTTATACATGGAAAGGTTTTATGTTCTCAGGAATTATCTATGTATAGCCTAAAAGTGGTAAAAGACCAACTATGCATGGCCTACATGTAGAGCGCACAACTCTATTTTTTGTATCACGAAAAAAAGAGGAGGATATTTAACCATTTCAGGACGGATGATTCCGTCCGACACCATGAATAATTTTGATTTGCATCAAATGATCACGTTACGCGGATATAAGTGCCAGGTATTATATGCCAAGAAAATCCTTATTAACCTGTACTCTTATGAGACACTTAATTTGGCAATTTACAATTGATTTGGTAGTCTTAAATTGTGTAACCCTTATCAAATCATTCTTCTGTGAGTGACGTTGCCTCACCCCCTGGCCTCATCCTTTGGTCTTTGATATGTGTTGCTATATCTTCTTTAATGAGGTTAGTAGTTTCACAGCCGTGGGGACAGATAATGTCAGTACAAAAGTATTTTCCTCCAGTATCCTAAAACGGAAGAGTCTTACAAAGGTGTTTTTGAATCTAAAAAAAACTGTGTCTTAAAGATCACTTCTAGTTATGCACGAAAAAGTTGCCATTAAAAAAAATTTGATTTAAGAATGTTTAAAATATATTTTATTTGTTTACTAGTGGAAACATTCTAATTAACCGTTATATAACCGTCAGGGTAAGATAAAAAATAAATTTTAAACACAATATATATTTTTAAATTAGAAACTTTCTGTTTTTAAAGCTTTGCTGTTAAAAATCAAAATGAAATTTGAAATTAAGAACTTTCTGTGAAAATAAAAACTTTCTATTTTCTGATTTTAATTTAAATAGAACAGTCTGAAAATAAACATCAATTTCAAACATGTACACCCTTTTTTAGATGAAACTAACAGGCAAGATAATTGTTTAGAACAATCTAAATAACAAACACAAACATAGATAATTTTCAGATAATGCAAGGAATTAGCATAATAGTGAACCAATTAAGCGGTGCAACACTGCCACGAACTCAGGATCAACTCTAAAACAAGGTCAGTAGTTGAACGGCCCTAGACACATATTGGAATATAAAATAATTTTGAATCATCTAAAGAATATTGATAAAATACGAAGAATAATTAAGCTTATTTCGTGAAGTTAGGTGCTATAAATGCCTATTCGAAAATGATAAGTCTTATTTCAGTGAAGTTTATATGTTCATAAAATTTTTTGTTTAGTTCATGCAAAACAATTTCTTGGTTTCCAAAGAAAAACTACAAATACAAGTCAGAAAATTCATAAAAAAGGGGAAAATTCTGAAACTTGGCGAGGATCAAGACCAAGAGATATTGGCGATTTTTTTTTTTTTTTTTTTTGAAAGAAAAATTCTTTACAAAAATAACAAAACTTTTATTAATAAATAAAACTTTTAAGGCAAATAACATTTAAAAGGCAAAAGCTAACCTCTAACATAAACAATAAAATGTTTAATGATAGCATGTTTAAACAGTTAATGTAACTGGATATTTTTTGGTATTATTTGACTGTTTGTTAGTAGAATGTTGTCAGTCTGGTCTTGCGATGCATCGATGTTAATAGGGGATTCTGCCATGCCTTGATGCTCTACGTTAGATATTTCAGGAACTATGGCGTCTTGAAGAATTTCAGAGTCGTCCTGTGAGCTTGCTGTTACAGCAAAATTTCCTGAATCAGGTCGTATTTCAGAAGAAGAATGAGGGAAAATATAAAGTGAGGTAGAAAGTTTATGCGGTTCGATCGGTCCATCAGTGTTTACGAAAGTGTCATATCCCACCAGGCTATGATTTTCTGTTGAAACATTAGTATCCTCGATATTCCTCTGTATTTGCTGTTGGAACAGGATTAGTAGCCAGAATTGCAACAACGTTTTCAAGTTTTTCTTCTATTTTGTCTAATCGGGATACCGACATCTTTAGAAGGTCCCTTTTAAGCTGAAATACAGAAATAACCCTTAAAGAAAGCAATGCAGGCTATATTACATTAAAAATAAAATCCTCCAGTAAGAATAGATGCAAACACCATAACGTATGATATCATATTAATACAGACATTAAAGTTTGTCTACTGTTGGCTTACGAAATATTTGTAAGAAACCGGCGCGTATACGTATTTTTTCGGAGAAGGGAGGGGAATCAGAATGAAGTTACTTGATAATTTGCTCAAGAATAAAAAAAATACTATTGGAAGTGGCCCATCCCCCCCCCCTCAACCGAGTCTGATTGAAAACTGACAAGATTTTTGTTTTCAGTTTAAGAGAACGTTGGTACAAAATATTTAAAACAGCATTTCTTTTCCATATTTCAGAATTCTCTAGAAACAAATTAAATACTTTCAGTTTGTTGTAAGGATTTGCTACAAATCCATTTCAGTAAGCCTTCAGTTTAGCCAGCAGCTGTTATTTTACAATTGGATTGAAAATAAAAATTTCTGTCCAAAATTTTTTGATGCAGTTTTACTACATTAGCTTGCCTTTCTTGTGGATCAGTTTAATAAATTAAATCACATAGGAACATTTAGCAAAATAAAATGTCTCATAAATTTATTTCTTTATTCATACAAACTGGTCAATCCTTCTTCCCAATAAGCCCTATCTTAATATCTCTCTGTTCCTTTAAAAGCAGTAAATTTTTTTTTAAAATTAAAAAAATAAATAAAAATTCTTGCTCTTTCTTCGGAGATGGCACAAGCAATGCTACATTACTAAGATTTTATGTACATTTGCGAGAATTTGGTGAATATAGTATATGATTTCGGTGGATGATCTTTGAGTAAAGGATAAAGAAAAATATTGGTTGGTTTTAAGAATGTCTGGTTTTTGTAACATACGAAGTGTCTTTGCGGTTAATTCTAGTGCACTATTTATTTCAAATAAAATATGGAGCCGTAATATACAAAAATTATTGTTTAGACTTGCGATGATAATTCTCTGTCGAATACAAAATACAAAGGAAGCCTTCCAACATTTAAAAAATAATAACTTTGTCCTGGAACAAAAAGTGCATTTCGGGGCACAAAAAAAATATGGTTTTCGGGCCAGACAAAGTGTCTGCGGAGAATTTTAGTAGCCGTATTCAAATAAAACCTGTAGTTGCAAAAATTGGAGGCTAGTTAGAAGTTGTCACCAGCACTTCAACTTGCTTCAACATATTATAAGTGCTTAATGTAGGACAGTTGCGTGACTACCAGTTAGGAATTTTTGCATGCCAGTGTTGGAAATCTGTAAGTCCTGATGTTTTTGTGGCTATTTTAGTTACAATAGGTCACTACATAGTTATCGTCTCTTACTAGGTTGCTAGCTACCGCTGCAACCCGGATGAGATTCGTCATACTGATAATTTTATTATGCCACATAGAAGTGGAACCAGGGCTGGTATCCCTACTAGATTTTCAGGGCTTCATGTAGAGAGCTCCATTACAGAGGATCTTATGATGATAATTCTCTGTCAAATACAAATGCAGAGAAAGGCTTCTAAACTGCAAAAATAATAATTTTGACCTTGAACAAAAAATGCATTTTGGCACACAAAAATATGTTTTTCGGGCCAGACGAAGTGCCTTTGCGGATAACTAGTACACTATTTTATTCAAATAAAACCTGTAGCCGTAAAAAAAGATTGGAGTAACTGCTTGATCAAAACAGATGAAAAACTATTTATTGAAGTTGCGAGTAGATACGTCTTATTGGAGGCTACGTGGAAGGTGTCAACAACATTTTAACTTGCTTCAACAAATTACAAGTGCTTAATTTGAACAGTTGCGTGACTACTAGTTAGGAATATTTGCATGCCAATGTTGGAAATCTGTAAGTCCTGATGTTTTTGTGGCTGTTTTAGTGGCAATAGGCCACTACATAGTTATGAGATTCGTCATGCTGAAAATTTTATTGTGCGACATAGAAGTGGAACCACGGCTGGTTTCCCTACCAATAATTACCCTTTTATACTTTGAAAGATTCCCCCTCCGAATTTTCAGCACACCCAGACTAAATTATATGTCTGAAAAATACTGCCAATCGGAAGATTGATTATTGTTGAGCAATATCGAGTGAATGGGTACAAGGTGGAAGTTTAGATGTATTTTATAACAGTAGTTCGAATTCGAAGGAATTATTAGTAAATGTTTAATTTTATTAGGATTGGACATGGTGTGCTGATAATGAGTAAGAAAATTTAAGAGGGAAGATTAGGTGTTTTTTTAGGTTAAAAATCTATTGTACACCGAGATGAAAGGTATTTGAACTTGCTAAAAAGATTAGGAAATTTGAATCCATTGTTATAAATCGATTGATACGAACTTGGCCAGGACACAGTTTTCTTGTGAACGTACTTTGATTTTTGGCAAATTTTATCATCAATTATTTTTAAGCATAGATGACGTAGTATGAATTTTTAATTCACCATTTTTATTTTATCACGCATGTAAGGACCTGATGAAAATCTTCTATGGGACTGACCCTTTGAAGCAAATGACGAAACTAAACGAAAAGATGACATGAAATTAATGGCCCGTGACAATCCATGGCCCGTAATACTTCCTGGACGATGGGGCTCCATATCCTGTGGATCATAATGGGCTAGGGCACTCAAATCTTTCTAGCATTCCATTCCTCGTGGTACCCCGCAGCCCATACCACCACCACCACCACCCCTAAATAAACTTATTGTCTATATTTTACTTCTTAAATAAAAAAACAATCGGTGACAGGTCGTGCTTAATGCTATTTTTATTATTTTCACTTGTTCCCAATTACTCGTTTATTATGTGTTTTACATATATGACAATAAGATAGGATTCACGGCTCTATTACCATTCCATGCTTCTTTTTATGCTCTTTTCAAGCATAGCTCTACGAAAAATGCTTTAATATAATCAAATGTTTTGAACTGTAGCTTGCTAAATCTGTTAGTTCAGAAACTGGAACGTCCAAACTTCCCAGCCTTTCGACTTCAGAAACAAGACCTAAGGTGACAATTTGGGTACCGTATTGTACTTTGTGATGGTGGTATCAAGTCGAATATATAGAAAACAGCATGTAGACATAATAACTATCAACACAAACAAACTTCTATGGGATTCATATTTAGGGGCTGTATTATACTGATAAACCACGATTGCCACCAGTATTCATGTGTAAGGTGCGGGTATCACCACTTATTGCTGCAGTAATGGTGCTACACCAATTACTGGAGGGGAAAGCTCCTGGCGGGGCCAAATATTATAATGGGATGCCGGTGGTGGTTCTCTAAATATAGGGTTGGTTAATACCCAATTTACAATATACCCTGACCAAGGGTATGATAACGTGATCAAGCGGTCAAATGGCCAAACTCCAAGGCCAAGGGTGTACGCAACCAGGGTCAGCACTAAAAATATTTTTATCTCCTTGGAGGTAACGAACCCCCTGTCGATATCATAATTGACGGTATCTCGCAACTCTGTTTCTACCCTGTCTGGGTTCTTGGGAAAATAGTCGAAACAGCTGTAGAAAATAGCTTACTTGTAATCTTCCAAAGGTCACACACATATAACAAAAAAGGATAGACTTCCCAAACGGGGTCTAAATGTAGACTAACTCAAAAATAATATTCCTTCTGTACAACAACTTTGCATAGGGGTGGACCTCCGCTTGGCCCTAGACAATCCTCTCAAATACCATTCAAAATCCATTATACCTTTTCTTAACTTTATCTTTCAATGGCTCAGACCCGGAAGACCAAAATAGAATTTACTTCAAAGCTTACTTATTGCAAAATAATCTAGCTTCGCAACCAGAGTTCAACTTAGGATTAAAAATTTTCTTATAGGCAAATATAATTACAGAAAGGAAAATAGGTCATTTATCTGAAAAGAAAAGAAACAAGGGGTGGAACCCCAACACCTCCCCCCGTAAGATAAATGACCACCCACGTGCCTCGCTGGTCCACCCTTACAAATATAACACCTAACTTCAAAATCACCAAACTTGTCTATCTTCTGTTCTTTTTTCTTTTGTATATCTCCACTGCAGCTAACCGTTGGCTTATGGCTTCACGACTATACCATCCCCTTGGCTTTGTTCCATTGCCATTCTGTATTTCTGTCCAACCAATCAAAGCTTTTGACTGTACAGCTCTATTCATCAAGCTTGGGATTTCAAAGAAGGAAGAACCCACGAGATTTGTGGCACTCAATCCTGCCCGGCATGATTAAATAAAATTTTCTTGCTCTCATGAAATTTACACTTAGGAGAAGCATAGAATAAAATTCTGGCACATTCGATGGTGCCAGCCATCATGAAAAATTGGCTACACTAGCCTCTAAATTTCCATCTTAGGAAACAACCCCACATCTCAATTAAAATGTAAATTGCCTCTTGGTATAATTTGAAGTAATCCAAGGCCAAAAATACACAGGCCTCTGAAAACGATAGGGGTTCCGGGAAATGAAGTAAAAATCTGAGCGAACCTTGAATCGCTTTTTTCTGTGTCCCATTCCCTAAATTAATCGAATAAATAATGCTCTGCGATAAGGGATGAAGATAATATTAAAGACTGGATAGACAAGGCTTCAGTAAAGGGATCACAAATTGTCTGCCAGTTGTGCATTGAGGAAAAGGGCTATCTTTCACGTCTTTCCAAAGGAGATCTTCCCCAAAGGATTTCTCCCCCTCATAAGGGAACAAACCCTCTTTTGAATTGATCAGACCAATATCAGATGCCTTCCCAAATTTCTTCATTCCAACCCAAAATTCATGAAAAGAGCATGGAGGGATGATCAAAAAAGTAAATTAGAAAAAAAGTATCAGTACGTAAAAATCTATAGAAGAAGGTTAAAAGCTATTAAAGATAACTATGATATTATACACCCTCAGCAAGGAGCTGGAATTTGCATGGATGCAAATGGTATGGTTGAAAAATCATATAGTTTGCTAGTTAGTAGAGCTGCTGGATATACATCTGATGAAGTGAGAAATAAATCTATTAACCTGATTGATTCATTATTCGAAAATAAAATTATTAATAGTGTTAGTGGTAACAAAAGTGAAATAGAACAGTCTTAAACGAGTAATCCTATCACGTTAAATCGTAACTCTAAATATGAAATAGCTTTAACTCAATCTACACTATGGTATTCATGGTATAACATTAGTGATAAATTTAAAACAACACGTTTGAATACAGGGGAAAAAAAGGATGAATGGGTAAATGTTGTAATACCCAATGGGTTGTATGATGAAGAGGGTTTAAATTATATCTTAGCTCGTTATTTCAATTAATATCAAGAGCGATACCCAATCATTATATCATCTAATCTAGCAACAATGAAATTTGTTATTTAATTGTTATAAATTTTGGTTTAATAGTTATTTATGTTTTATTTATGGATTGAAAATGGAGTTGAACTAAATAGTAGCCTAAATATAATGAAGGTACTAAAGTTCCTAATTTTACAAGAAATGTTGATAAAATACATATTCACTATTCATTAGTGGATAGTTCCGTTTTGAATGGGAAAACAACCTTTGATATGATCTGGAGTTCTATTCCAGAAACAGAAGTTGGAACGCTACTCTGTGTGATTCTTATAGAAGGGCAATATCTTCCAATCAAACGAAACAAATATATCAACGCACTAAAAATGACTATAACTGATCTACATTCAACTATGTACCTCCTTGTCTATGGAGCTGTCGCTGGACAGCACGGAGACAAGATAAGTGAAGTTTCTTACAACTTCAACAGGAGCTCCGCAGACAGTTATGTTCTCGGGGGACGGGACAGGGCTTGGGGGCTCCATTACCATTATCTTAGTTTTGAGCCAGTCGATTTTCAGCCCCACTTTTGCTGCTTCTTCTTGTAGGACTTCCAGCGTGTCAGTTAATTTGTCAATTCAGTCGGTAACGAGAACAAGATTATTTGCGGAGTCAGCATCCATCAGAACCCGATCTCCAAACTGCAGAACGAAGGGCATGCTATTTGTAGTTCAAGTTATGACATAGTCTATGGCGCAGTTGATAAGCTCCGGGGCGGCAGCACACCCTTGATGGACAACAGTTTTGATACCGAATGTCGTGCTCTGTTTGCCATTGACTTGAATGCAGCTCTTTGTCTTTTTGTAGAGCTTCTTAAACAGCTTGCAGCATTTGTCAGGTATCCCAGTAGATCGAAGTATCAGCCAAAGAGAGTTGCGATCCACCGAGTCAAACGCAACCCTGAAGTCAACAAAGGCTAGGTGGGCTTTCTTCCCGAATTCGTTTGTCTTCTCAATTAGCTGGCGCATCGTAAAGATCTATTCATCAGGGGAGGTCCTGGGCATAAGCCCAGCCTTCTGGACTTTCATCTTTCTTCGAAGGATATTCGTGCATCTATCCAACAGGGTCATAGCAAATAGCTTTCCAGGCACTGAAAGAAGCCTTATGCCTCTGTAGTTAGAACAGATTATTTTACTACCCTTTCTCTTCTAGAAGGGTAGGATTATGCCAACTTGCCAGTCCTTCAGGATCTAATCCTTACGCCACACTAGACAGAATATAATATATATATATATATATATATATATATATATATATATATATATATATATATATATATATATATATATATATATATATATATATATATATATATATATATATATATATATATATATATATATATATATATATATATATATATATATATATATATATACATATATGATATATATATATATATATTTACTCTTTCAAATGTCACTGTTGAAACACCAGTAACGAACTATTAGCGCTAAGGTGTACCTACTTTCAAAACAACCTCGGTCACTAAGGAATTGGTGTTGAGGGGGATGGTTGCCTTTCAACGCTTTGCATAGTCCCCTCACCATGCCCTGGAAGTTTAAATTAAGGATCTCATCCGTTCTTGAGATACTACTGACGCCCTTTAGACAACCAGCAATCACAGTGTTTGGTTTTGTTGAAGATTCCCTTCAATGTTCCTTAAACGTATCACCTTAAAGATTTTTCTTCTTTATTTGAGTCATTTTATCGAACCATAATAGAAGCTATTCTTAGCATTTGTAAAGTACCACCTTCTAATCATAGATCTAAAATGATTGCTCCTCTAAACCCATGGATGATGTCTAGACTTCTCAAAAGCTAGAGAAGGAAAAATCATCTCTGGAGAGCTTATAAATGCTTTACACTTTCAGCGAGTGCTACTTGTCTTTGTCAATTCTTTGCCTGTGAGTCTGGTCATTAGTGATGATACTGTAGAGGGTGAGCTCAATGTCCAAGAGGCATTCACTTCATTCTTCGCTAGCATTGGTGAGATTATATCTTCTACAGTTTCTTTGTCTCAGCCTAAACTGGACTTTAGATCTAACCTTGGACCGTTTTGTGTTAAGTCAATGTTTCTAGAGCCAGAAACATTAAGGGCGATTACTAATTTTGTTAATGACTAGAAAAACTCGTCATCATCTGGGCCAGATTCGATTCCTACTAAGGTAGTTAAATCTGTTCTTCCTTCAATAGTTTTGCCTCTATCTAAACTTGTTAATCTTTCATTTAAATTTAGTGTTTTTCCAGATGCTCTCAAGCGGTCTCAGATTATTGTTCTATAAAGGTGGACCAAGAAATGATCCAGCAAATTATCGACCAATTTCAATTTTATCAGTATTTAGTAAATATTTAAAAAGGCATTGTTTTCTCGTCTCCATACTTTTCTAAAATCTAAAAAATTTCTTCATGATTTTCAATTTAGTTTCCGAATGAGGCACTCCATTGAACATGCCTGTATAAACCTTTTGAATTTTATATATTCTGCATTGGATTCAGGATTAATTCCGGCTGCTATATTCCTGGATATTTGTAAGGCAATTTACTCCTTAACCCATGAAATTCTTCTATCGAAGATGTCTCATTTTGGCATTAGGGGTAATATATTTTCTTGGTTTCAGTCTTATTGAAATGATAAGTTAATTTCTGTTGATCTACTTTTCCGTTCACTCTCGCAAGTGAATTTTGGCGTCCCTCAGGGATCAACTTTAGAGCCTTTGCTAATTTTATTTATGCAAATGATCTTTTTTATGTATTAAAAAAAAACTAGTAATTACTGTAGACTTTGTCATCCTAAGCCTTCCCTATCCCATAGTGCTAACTATATTTCGCCATCTTCTGATGTCCTTATTTGTTTTGCTGATGACAGCACACCTGGCACTTCGGGAAATTGCGAATCAGAATTTCGATTAAATTTGGAAAATTTATTTGAAAGAGTAATTTTATGGTTTGATGCTAATTATCTTACCCTATATTTTTCTAAGTCCAGTTTTTTATATTTTTGCGTTTTTCTCAGATTTATCCCCACTTATCTGAAATTCACGAGCCAAATGGGTTAATTCATATATCTAAAGATCGATATTTTCGTCTTTTGGGCATTCTTGTTGATGAAAACTTGTCTTTAAAACGTTACATTGATTTGATTAAATTGAAGATATGCAGGAGTTTCAGTATTTTAAGGTAACTTAAATATACTTTTCCTGGATTAATTTTGAAAATCATTTTTCAAAGTTTGATTCAATCTTACGTTTCTTACTGTCCAATAGTATGGATGCAACCTTTCCTTCATGTTTAAACATCTTTCTAAGGCTTACAATAAGGCTAGAAACCTCATTAAGGAAACTATTATTTTAGGAATTATCCCATTACCTGATCTCGAGTCAACTATATATACTTTTGTGTGCATGTTTTACTTTTTCTAAGCTTCATGGTCACCTCCCCCAACCCCTAAGTGCTCACCATCTTTTACCTCTGATCAGAATAATTATAATCTCTGCAATACCAAAAATCGGATTCAAATTCCGTTTACTCCTTGCGTAAGGTCAGATTCTAATCCTATAATTGCGAGTCATATTTTGCGGAATAAGTTGCCTGAATCAGCTCAAAGGTGCCACTCATTTGGTTTGTTCAAAATAATTTTTAAAACTCTTTGGCTTCTTAGAAGTTATTTTATCTATTTATTTAAATATATATATATATATATATATATATATATATATATATATATATATATATATATATATATATATATATATATATATATATATATATATATATATATATATATATATATATATATATATATATATATATATATATATATATATATATATAAAAATATATATATATGGGGGGACATTTCATCTCTGGAAGTATAGTTAGTTGACCTTCAGACTATCTTTTCAAGGAAAGTGATGTATCTGCATATCTGAAACCAGTGACGGCTAGTGAATTACGTACCACATTGTGGAACATGAGAAATAATGCTTCGGGTGCTGACTTTCTTTCATTGCGTGTACTTAAGTATGTTTTCCGGAAAATATGCGACCAGGTTTGTGTTCTATTTAATATGTGCCTAAAATTTGGCGTTTTTCCCGATTTTATGAAAATTGCTAGAGTGGTTCCGCTTTTTAAGGGCAGAGAAAAAAATTTGCCGAATGATTATAGGCCTATTTCATTGCTGCCAGTTTTATCAAGAGTTTTTGAAAAATTGATTAGTGGCAGGATGGTTGATTTTATAAAGAATAAAAATTATTTTAGTAAAACTCATTTTGGATTCCGTAAAGCAACGTCGACAGATTAAGCTCTTCTTTTTCTCAGGACTTTTGTGAACGATGCTCTGGACCAAGGGTGGAAAGTTGCACCGGTTTTTTGGACATTGTGAAAGCCTATGATGCCGTGGACCATGGCATTGTTCTGGCGAAGCTGAAGAAATGTGGTTTTCGAGGTTAGTTTTATCGTCTATTGGAATCTTTTCTCCAAGAGCGAAAACAGTTTGTCAGTGCAGGTGAAATCAAATCGCAAGTTAAAAATGTTGAATTCGGTGTCCCTCAAGGGTCTGTTTTGGGGCCACTACTGTTTTTTATATATATTGATGACCTGCGAAATGCTATCAATGGACTGTCTTTTGATTTAAAATGTAGTGATTCTGGAGCATCAAAATCTATTTTGCCTTAAATCTATTTGCCTATTTTTGCTGATGACACGCATCTAACTGTTGCTACAAAAACCGGATAAATGCTTAAACAGAATCTTCAGACTGGCATGTTAAACATTGAAAAATGGATGAGGGTTAACAGACTTCAGCTAAACCATGCAAAATCCCATTTTGTAATGTATGGGAGAAGTAGCAATTACTACCCTTGGATTTTGAAAATGCAGTTCGGTGAAAATATTCTGCCTCGGGAAGTTTCGACAAAATATTTAGGGGTGATTGTTGATGAGTGCCTTAACTTCAAAGAGCCCATTTCATGTGTTAGTGGCAAGGTTGCAAGAAATGTTTGGATGATGAAGAAACTGAAGCACTTTTTCCAAAAGATAGTATGAGATTGCTTTATTTTTGTTTTGTTCACCCATACCTTCTATATGGCTGTCTTGTTTAGTCGTTTTGCGTTTTTAACTCGCCTGCGTCCCCTTAAAAGTTTACAAAATAATGCCCTACGTGTTTTAACTGGAGATATCAATAATATGTCTGTTAGACATAGATATAATCAAGTAAATATATTACCGATTGCTGGATTATTCCATTTTTATAATGCAGTTTTTATGTTTAAATATACACATGTGTTATTAGAGAAATGTTTACCAGTGGTGTTAATTTTCACAACTTCTCGACTAGAGCATCAACATTAGTTTGGCGACCTCAGGCTATTACAAAACGATCTGTTTTTTCATAAGACATGTTGGTCCTTGGGTGCGGAAACCATTACCTCAGGCTATTTCGACAACTGATGAGCTAAATGAATTTTGCAGTAAATTAAAATGACAGTGTTTGTCTACATATGAGTTTTAATCCTTGCTGAGTGAATTTTCTCTCGAGTGATTGTGACACTTTTTTTGGGAGGGTGACGAAGAGGTAGAATTGAAGATTTTTTTTTATTTTATGATTATCCAATTAAGATTATCCAATTAGGTCGTGAAATTTTTAGAAATTAATTTATTTCGTTTATTTTTATTTATTTATTTTATTATTATTTATTTTTTTGCCCTGTTTTTTTTTGGGGGGGGGGGCTAAGGATGGCTGGTAGTAATTTTGTATGTAGGGTTTTGTAAAGGGTGATGTCTGTCCATACAAGTTTAATCAACTTCGGGTTTTGTTGTTAATGTGTTTTATTTTTTTTTAATAAAAACCTTTTTTATTTCTCTCTCTCTCTTCAACAAGATATACATTTCAAAGTTTTGATAAGATGTCTTTGGAGGGAGCTTAATAAAAAATACATTCCAGGAGACGGGAAAGATCATTGCCTTTTGATCAATTGTGACTCTTAATAAGGGTAGTAGAGCTTTCAAATTCCAATCGAATGAGTCTCTTCAAGGGTTTCTACGACCACCCCTTCCATACGAAGTGGATCTGGGAATGAAATAATCAATAAATAGCTAAATAATAAATTGAAGTCTTATGGCTCTTTACTATAGTTACAACTAAAGCAAGGCCTCGGATAACAGGATGATTTCTTTTAGTTTGGACTTATCACCACTATATCATGAGAGAAACAACAATAGAAACAGAAACCAAATAGAAAACAAAGAGAGTAATGTCCTATGATTCAGTGCTTTCTTAGATGTATGCAAAATAAGGAAGCCAAATAACCTCACTTTTTCGTTGCTGTATTTCCGTTGTTTGTTTTTGAACTATAGTCAAGTTTTTTAGTCAAATTTTGAGCAAAAAAGATGAACTTGACCAGTTCTTTTGTATGACATTTTAAGTCAGTACGATGACTGACTTAAAAAAGCTAACTATTTATTTGTCTGTTTAAAAAAAGCGCATAAACCACTTAAAAGTCACCTTAGTAGAATTTGATTCAATTTTTTAATGCGCCAAAACATCATTTTCACAAGCCTTGACAGACAAAGTGGCTTGGTGACAAGCAAAAAAAACAATACACTGAGTCCACGTAACTATTAACTTAGTCAGCGCTACGGCACTGCCTATGCAATCAAGCCAGTAAAAACAAGGACAGTTTTGGGTCAAGAGATTTCTTTTAGATGTAAATTATTGATATATCTGTGCGAAAAAAGCACAAAAAAATATAACCCCTTGATGTAACCTGTATGCCTCGTGCAATGTATCATCATCTTTACTAATACTTAACAAATTAATTCAAATGCTAACTTCATCTACTATTTTTAGCTGTGTTCTAACTTTTGCATTAAATATAATATTGATATTTGGCTCTGTTTATCGCATACTCGGATTGGGAGAGTTACAAATAGATCACTAAAATCCAATTGATTTCTGCAAAAAAGTTAATAAACTTCTAGTGCCCGAAGTTTCAGTCCACATAGTAATGAGTTTTATGTTCCTACTGTTGGGTGAAAAATTCATTCTGGCTTTAAATGCCCCTTTTATTGTTTATCACCACAGTACAGCTACCAGTAATCCGAAAATCAACATACTTTCCATACAGCCTTTCAACAATCATGCATTCGAATGATTTAAATTTATCTATGAAAGAGGATTGGATCATTTTTTATTTCTTTTTTATAATTTTATCACGGTATTTTTCTTGACTATGTGATAAAGCGATGAAAATATTTGTGCAAAAGAATCCGTTAAATCAAAACATTGAAACAAGAAGTTACATAGATCGCAGAAAGCAAAGAAAAACCAGAACGGCTAAAAATGAAGTATTACAAATATATATTGGGCATATAAATCATATCTGTTGTAAATTAAAAGGGAAGCAAACGAAGATTTCAAAAGAGGAGCAGAGGAATGCAAGAAACCTAGGTACCGGAAAATCTTTATTTGCTGAAACACATCATATTACAGCTTGTTAGTAAGCCAGAAACAGATTGTTTATTGTTAGACCAGTGCAATACAAGATGATGACTTTGAATTGAACGGGATGATCAGTCTGCTACATTCTTACACCTCCTGGATGATAATTAGTTTTTCATTAAGAGATGGTAAATATGTAAAAGAGGATCAAGGAAGCAGCAGAGTGCCAGAAAATAAATCATCATCAACTCAGTGAGATCGTTTTGACAATTTATCAATCAGTTGAGATCTTTTGTTTTTCGACAGACGATTACTATTTTATCAAGAGGCGCTAGACAATATGCAAAAAGAGGAGTAATGAAACAGCTGAGCGCCACAGAAAGTTATCATCTACTCTTGCTAATTGTTTGACAACAATCAGCTAAGTTGAAGTGATGTTTTTCAATGTCTACAGAATCTTAAAACCTAGGGTTTTTCTAAAGGTCCAAAACCAAACCCGATAAACAAAGTCCTCCAAGAAGCAAAATAAATTTATAAATAACCTGAAGAAAATAGAATTCTAATTTTCTTGGCTCTTAATAGTTTTTCATCGGCCTTAAAAGCAATAATTTTTTGTACAGAATCACAACTCTTGGAAAAAAAAGAAGAAGTAAGCTCAGCTTTCACTGTTTTTGACCCTTAGTGATCCAAATGATGCACTATCTTTCATTTTCACTCACCAATCTGCTAAAATCTTGCACTTTTCGACAGATAATTACTTTTTCATTAAGAGGAGCTGGTAAAAATGTCAATTGAGGAGGAAAGTAACAACAAATTGTCAGAAAGTCATCTTCTACTTCGTATGATCATTTGACAAGTAAATCAATATCTAAACTTTTCGACTAACAGTAATTTTTTCGTCAAAAAGAGAGCTGGCACATATGATCAATAGGGGCAAGTGAACAGCAGAATGCTAGAGAAAGTCATGATATTTTCTGTATGATCGTTTGACAATGACAACCATTATTCACATATCAATCTGTTAAGACCTTAGCCTAAAAAAAAACATTTTGACAGAAAAAGATCTTTTTCCTTTGAAAACTTGAGGACTAATCTTTATTCTTTGGCTATTTTATCATTAAAAAAAATTTCGTTGTGCTCTGCCATAACTGAGGAATGAACCGGAAGGGGAAAAAAGGAAGAATTTAAGATTTGCCTCATCATTGAATTCACAATTCAATTGAACTGAAACTGATATTCTTGGAATGAACTAGAATTACACTGAACAGTAAGGCCGAAGAGAAAACAAAGTTTATATAAATTACCCATTATACTTGACTCTTAATGTATCCTGTAGAATATATCGAAATCAAATAATTAAGAATAAAAGAATAAAAAGTAATCTGAATACATTGTGCATTTTAACTAGAAACAAAAAAAGAAACAGCAATTTTGGCAATATCCAAATCAAGTCGTTTAAGTGGTTTGAGAGGGAGGTAGCAACATTCTTGATTGTAAATGTTGATTATTCTTGTAATATTAGCTTTAGGCTGTGCTGTTGCTGTTTTTAGAAAAACTAAAAACACTTTTAAAAATACAACTCTTTTTTTAAAATGCAAATGACACTCCGGCCTTTAAAATATTTGGAAGAGAGAGAAAGCAGCCCTAATGAAACTCGTGATAATTTATGTTTGTCTTCAATTAAGCTTGATTAGTTGTTTCAATTTTTCTTCGGTTTCAGATTTTCAGATTCAGATTTTATTCACCGATAAATACAGAAGGAAATACAATACCCTTGTTCCTCCTCGAAAGGCTCCATGGCCAGGGATACAAGGGGGATACAAAAAAATACAATATAAGCAACAAAAAAAAAAGGGAGAAAAATTAATCGGCGAACAACATATAAGATTAAAAAGAGACCACACCTGAGGCCTGGGAGTCAAAGCGCAGAGAAGACAAACCTTACACCATGAAATAAACACTCAGGGGACACCAACTCTTCAGAGGAAAAGAAAAAAATAAATAAATAAAAAATGTTATTCTGTTTGATTCTTAACTAAATGGTCCTTAAGAATACTTTTAAAAGTCCCAAACGAGTAGCATATCTGTGTTGAAGAAGGTAAAGAATTCCAGACCTGTTGACAAGTAGTGAGGGTATTGAAATCTGATTGCATAGTAGGGGCAGCAGGAATGCAGATATTATATGAAGAACGAAGGCTATATGGAGCTGAATCAGAAATAAACACAGGAGTTTTTTTTAAGAGATTTTTAAAGATTGCCATGAAGCTGATGAAAGACCAAAAAAGCACAAGAAAGAATGTAAAAAGAATATAGATTTAAGAATGGCGTTGGTGAGAAATGGTTGGTGTCGACAATCAGACGCCGTGCTTTATTATGCATGACAGAAAGTGACTACAATGTAGAAGGAAAAGTTGACATCCATACCATGGGGCAATAAGAAACATATGATTGGACAAGGCAGAAAAAAGAAGCTTCAGAATAGATCCAGGAAATGTGTCTCCAAGTTTTCGAATGATACCCAAAATCCGTGAGACCTTAACCCTAATCATGGCTATATGCTTTCAAAATGAAAGGTTCTCATCAAGCAAGATACCAAAAAACCAGACTACCCGATTCTCTGGTCTAAACAAAGAGCCTTTTGAAAAATGAAGGTGTGTAAGCTGAGGGAAACACACGCCAATTCGAGAAAGAATAAGAAAATGTGACTTACCAACATTCATGGCCAAGTAATTTGCATCAAACAATAAAATAACTCTTTCGAATAGTGCCACAAGGTTAGACTTCTATCTTCCCAAGGGTCCCAATAGTGGTGTCATCAGCAAATGCGACACAAAAGAAGTAGTTCATTAGAAGTAGTATTGGAACACGAAGAAACATTAGGATGACACAGATTGCAGCATACCAGAGGTCTGGTGTTTTTGACTGCCAAAATCAGATGATTAACATAAATGAGAAATAAAACGAGGCCAAGAACAGATCCCTCAGGGACGCCATAATCTACTTCAGAAGGGTTTCAGAAAAGCTGATCAATTGAAATAAGCCAACCAGAAAGATATGATTTAAACCAAGAAAAAGCATTTGATCTTATACCAATATACGATAATTTCCAAAGAGGAATCCTATGAGTCAACGAATCAAAAGCTTTACAAATATCCAAAAATAAATCTTCCAAAATTCAAGAGAGCTGTGCAAGCAAGCCCTGTAATGTAATTTGGTCAGAATTCAAACTGGAAATCATGCAAAATACTTTTGCATCCAGAAAACTAAGAAGTCTGGATAGCATAGCCTCCTCAATAATTTTGATGAAAACTGATAGGAGATAAATTGGCCTATAATCAGCAGGATCACTCTTACAACTACCTTTATATAGCATTATAACCTTAGCTCGCTTGAGAGATTCAGGGAAAATTCCTATCTCGAAAGACAGAATGATAGGCTTAGTCAATGGTGACAGAACAACTGGTGGAATGGCACGGATAACCCTTGTAGGAATTCTGTCTGGCCCAGGAGACGATAATCCTTTAGAGTATTCACGATACGAGCTACCTCAAACTCAGAAACAGAGCTCAAGACTATATACTTTAAACATGAGTGTTCAAGATAGGCTCTGAATTCGCAATGTGAAGTTGTAGAGCTTGCAGAGGAAGCAGTTGTCTTCCCTGTATTAGCAAAATAAGAGGTAAGTTCTAGCTGAACTTCTTCTTCTCTTTGGACAGTTTTACCATTTCTATCAGCGTTGCTGAAACTGAAGGCTGAAGGGGAGTAGGTTTAAGAACCGAATTAATTAAATACCATATCTTCCTAACATCCTTTCCACATTCAGAAAATTTCCTATGATAATACTGAGACTTAGCCTTCCCACACAGAGAATTAAATATACTCCTATAGGCCTTGAACTGTTGATGATGAATTACAGATGATGAAGCCTTGTAGAGCTTCCACAAATAGTTTTTCCTTTTCCAGCTTTTATGGAGACCTGGAGATCTATGGATTCCGCGGTTCTATCCTTTTCGAAGTATGTGGCGCTACACCCTAAGGGCAAACTTCTAGGATACCTTTTTTTTTACTAAATCATAAGAGATCAAAAGAGCGGTTAAAATCTGACTCAAAAACCAAACTATCCCATGGCTGATCAGTCAGATGAGAATTAAGTAGACTCAGCTCAGTATCACCAAAATGGGAGACTAGATGGTGATGCTATACGCTGCACTTAATCAACACTCTTATATCGGGAAATCAGGGGCAACGCTGTAGCTTTGCCTATAGTAAAGGCCATACGGCTCAAATGTTTTATTATTTATTATTTTTTTCCCCCAGAGGCACTTCATATGGAAGGGGTCGTCGTAGAAACTTCAAAGGGGGATCATTCGATAGGAAATCAAGAGTTCTGGTGCCCTTTTTAATAGTTGAAAATAATTGGAGGGAAACTAGCCCCCCCTCCCGTCACGCCCATCATTCCCCCAAACACATCCAATCAAAATTTGAGGTAGCCATTTTGTTCAGCGTAGTTGATTTCCAGATAGAAAATATGTTTTTGAGGAGGACACTCCACCACATCCCTTAGGGCAAGGGTTTTAAGTTATGCCCTGGGGGCATATAAGGTTTTTCTAGAAAGCGTTGTCATAGAAACTTCAAAAAAGGCCCATTCGATTGGAAATTAAAAAGGGTTAGTTCCCTTTTTAATAGTCGAAAGTGATTGGAAGGCAACTGCCCCCCCCCCCGCCCATCATTTCCCAAAACACATCCAATCAAAATTTGAAATAGCCATTTTGTTCAGCGTAGTTGATTTTCAGATAGAAAATATGTTTTTGAGGACACTCCCCCATAACCCTGAGGGCAAGGGTTTTAAGTTATGCCCTGGGGGCATATAAGGTTTTTATAGAAGGCTTTGTCGTAGAAACTTCAAAAAAAGCTCATTTGGTTAGAAATTCAAAGTGATAATGCCCTTTTTAATAGTTGAAAGTGATTGGAGGGCAACTAGCCCCCCCCATGCCCATCATTCCCCCAAACACATCCAATAAAAATTTTGAGATAGTTATTTTGTTCAGCGTAGCTGATTTTCAGATAGATAATTTGTTTTTGAGGAGGACACTCCCCCATCTCCCTTAGGGCAAGGGTTTTAAATTATGCCCTGGGGGGTATATAAGGTTTTTAGAGAAGGCGTTGTCGTACAAGCTTCAAAACAGGCTCACTCGATTGGAAATTCAAAGCGCTAGTCCCCTTTTAATAGTCGAAAGTGATTGGAGGGCAACTAGCCCCCCCCCCCACGCCCATAATTTCTCAAAACACATCCAATCAAAATTTTGAGATAGCCATTTTGTTCAGCGTAGTTGATTTCCCCATAGAAAATTTGTTTTTGAGAAGGACACTCCCCCACAACCCTCAGGGCAAGGGTTTTAAGTTATGCCCTGGGAGTATATAAGGTTTTTATACAAGGTGATGTCGTAGAAACTTCAAAAAAGGCTCATTTGGTTAGAAATTCAAAGTGCTAGTGCCCTTTTTAATAGTCGAAAGTGATTGGAGGGCAACTAGCCCCCCCCCTCCACACCGAGTAGTCCCCCACACAGATCCAATAATAATTTTGAGATTGCCATTTTGTTCAGCGTAGTTGATTTTCAGATAGAAAATATGTTTTTGAGGAGGACATTCCCCCACATCCCTTAGGGCAAGGATTTAAGTTATGCCCTGAGTGTATATAAGGTTTTATATAAGGTGTTGTCGTAGAAACTTCAAAAAATACTCAGTCGATTGGAAATTCAAAGGGCTAGTGCCCTTTTTAATAGTCAAAAGTGATTAGAGGGCAACTAGCTCCCCCCACGCCCATCATTTACCCAAACACCTCCCCTCACAATTTTGAGATAGCCATTTGGTTCAGCGTAGTTGATTTTCAGATAGAAAATATGTTTTTGAGGAGGACACTCCCCCATAACCCTCAAGGCAAGGGTTTTAAGTTGTACCCTGGGGGCATATAAGATTTTTATAGAAGGAACTTCAAAAAAGGCTCGTTCGATTGGAAGTTCAAAGGGCTAGTGCCCATTTTAATAGTCAAACGTGATTCGAGGGCAACTAACCCCCCTCTCACGCCCATCTTTTCCCCAAACACATCCAATCAAAATTTTGAGATAGCCATTTTGTTCAACGTAGTTTTAAGTTCTGGAAATTAGGTCTATGAGGATGACAACTCCCACACAGCCCTCAGGGCAAGTGTTATAAGTTATGCCCAGGGGGCATACAAGGTTATGTATAGACAACATTGTTGTATAAACCTCATAGAGGGATCAGTTGATTGGAAATTGAAAGTTTTAGTTCACTTTTTAAGCGTCAAAAGATGTTGGAGGGTAACCAGCTCCCCCCCCCCCTAAACCCCTATTTTCCCAAATGCATCCAGTAAAAATTTTAAGATAGATATTTTGTTATAAATAGTTCAAGGGTCATATACAAAAATTCCGTTATCGACACAACCCCCAGGGCCCGGAGGCAGGCGTTGTAAGTTATTCCCTTAGGGCATATATGGGTCTTATGGAATGGATGCTCGTATTAACTTCGAAGAGGGATCATTTGAATGGAAATTAAAAGGTCTAGTTCACTTCTTAAGAGACAAAAGAGATTGGAGGTCACCTAGCCCCCTCCCCTCCACGCCCTTTTTTCCTCAAACCCATCCGATAAAAACTTTGAGATAACTTCTTCTTTTTTAAATAGATCAAAGACCATATAATGAAAACTCAGGGGTCAAGACAGCCCCCCAGGGCCCGAGGTCAGGTGTTGTAAGTTATGCCCTTGGGGAATATATGGTTCTTATTGAGGGGATGCTCGTAAAAACTTCAGAGGGCTCATTTGATTGGAAATTGAAAGTTCTAGTTCAGTTTTTTTAGTCAAAAGATATTGGAGGGCAACTAACCCCCCACGCCCGTCCTGGGGGCGTAAATGGTTCTTATGAAAGGGATTCTCGTATAAATTCAGAGGGGGCTCATTAGATTGGAAATTGAAAGTTCTAATTCAATTTTTAAGAGTCAAAAGATATCCGAGGGCAACTAGACCCCCCCCCCCCCACACACACACAAACTGTTTTTCCCCCAGCCCATCCGATAAAATTTTTATAATAGCTATTTCATTTATAATAGTTCAAAGGTCAGATAAGAAGATTCCTGTGTCGACGCAGCCCACCAGTGCCCGGAGGCAGGCGTTGTAAGTAATTCTCTTGGGTCATATTTAGTTCTTACGGAAGAGATGCTCGTATAAACTTCGCAGAGGTCTCATTTGATTGGAAATTGAAAGTTTTTGTTCACTTTTTAAGAGTCAAAATAGATCAGAGGGCAACTAGCCCTCCCCCTCCTCTACGTCTTAAATGCCTCAGATATAAATTTTGAGATAGAAATTTTGTTAAAAATAGTTCTAAGTTCTAATAAGAAAAAACTTCGATGCAAACACAGCCCCCTAGGACCCGGGGGTAGGCGTTGTAAGTTATGCCCTGGGCGCATGTATGGTTGTTATGGAAGGAAGGCTCGTATAAAATTCTTAGAGGGCTCAATTTATTGGAAATTGAAAGTTGTAATTCACTTTTTAAGAGTCAAAAGTGATTGGAGGGCAGCTAGCCTCCCCCCACACTCAATTTATTTTTTTTCCCAAGGGCACTTAATATAGAAGGGGTCGTCGTATAAACTTCAAAGGGGGCTCATTTGATTGGAAATCAAGAGTACTAGTGTCCGTTTTAAGAGTCAAAAGTGATCAGAGGGCAACTGTCCCCCCAAGCCCTTTACCCCAAATACATCTGATAAAAATTTGAGGTAGCCATTTTGTTAAAAATAGTTCAAAGATCATATAACAAAAACACTTTTACGTATGGTCAATTTGTTCAAAATAGCTCAAAGATCAGATAAGAAAAAGTCCTGTTTCGACATAATTCCCCCCCTCCAGGGCCGGGGCAGGCGTTGTAAGTATTGCTCTGAGATATTATGTTGTTCTTATGGAAGGTATACTCACATAAAAGTCAGAGAGGGTTCATTTTAATGGAAATTAAAATTGTGGTTCATTTTCCCAGAGTGAAAAAAGATCAAAGGGCAATTAGCCCCTCCACGCCTTTGGGCGTATCGGATGGATAAACCCATCCAATAAAAAATTCAGGTGACCATTTTGTTCAAAATAGTTCAACCATCAAATATTAAAACTCCAGGGTTGACACAACCCCCCAGGGCCCAGGAGTAGGCGTTACAAATTATACTCTGTGGATATATATGGCTCTTATAGAAGGGATACTCGTATGAACTTCAGAGAGGGCTCATTTGATTGAAAATAGAAAGTTCTAGTCCACTTTAAAGAGTCAAAAGAGACCGAAGCTTAATCTAGTCACCCCACGTCCTTTTTATCCAAACCCATCCGATAAAAATTTTGAGATAGCAATTTTTTTTAAATAGTTCAAAAATCAGATAATAAAAACTCCGAGGTTGACACAAACTCAAAAAGACCAGAAATTACTATTAAAGAATAAATGAAACCCAAAACGAACAGAAATTAAATAAGCAATCGTAGCAAAAAACACACAACAAGTAATAATATAAATGAATAAATAGATCTTAAAGCGAGTAATGCTTAGATTGAATATGAATATCAAGCTATTATACCGATAGGTTACTATGCCACCAGTATTGGTGTGGTAAGATACGGGTGTTACCACTTATTGGTGCAAAAATGGTGCTAAACCATTTACTGTAGGGAAAAGCCTCTGGCGGTGCCAAATTTAATGGTATGCTCGCATCTACCACACCTTTTCAGTAAATATCGGGTTTGGTAATACCCAATTTACAGTATACCCTGGCCCAGGGTATGATAACGTGATCTAGTGGTCAAATGGCCATTTTCTAAGGTCAAGTGTACCCACCATGGGTTACCACTAAAAATCTCTAACTCTCTCCTTGGAGGTACGAACCCCCTGTCAATATTATAATAACGGTATCTCATAACTCTGTTCCTACCCTGCCTGGGCTCCGGAAAATTAGTACACAGTTTGTAGAAAATACCTTACTTGTATTCTTCCAAACGGTCACATATAATAACAAAAATATGCTTCCCCGAACGGGGTCAAAATGCAGACTAACTCAAAAATAATATTCTGTACAGCAACTCTTTATAGGGGTGGACCGTCACTTGGCCCAGCCAATCCTCTCAATCCCCAGTCAAAACCCATTCTAATTTTTCTTAGCTTTATCTTTCAATGACTCAAACCAGGAAGTCCAAAATAGAATTTAGTTCAAAGCTTACTTATTGCAAATCAAACATAGCTTAGCAACGAGACTTTAAATTGTCATTGAAAATTATAAAATAGGCAAATCTAAGCAAATGTAGCTACGGAACGAAAACAAGTCATTTATCTGAAAAGAAAAGAAACACGGGTAGAACCCCAACACCTCCCCCGTAAGATAAATGACCACCCACACAATACCTTGGTCCACCCTTACAAACATAAGCACATAACTTCAACTTTACAAAATCCATTTGCCTTCACTCTTCCATTAGTGTCTGTGCTACTACTTCCACCGCTTGGCTCTGGATCGGTCGTCATCAACACGTCTTTACTGTAGAACCACCATTGTCTAGATCGTATAGCATCCGCATTAGGTTTTGAAAGTTGAAGTCCCCAAGATTCTTACAAAATGATCGTGCGCAGCACAATCAAAACCTAAATTTTCTTGATCTCACGAATTTACATTTGAGAGGAGCAGAGAATCAGTTTCTGGCACATTTGATGATGCCAGTCATCCTGAAAAATTGGCTGCACTAGCCTCTTAATTTCAATCTGTGGAACAACCCCACATCTCAATAAAAAGTAAATTGCCCCTTGGCATAATTCCAAATAATCTAAGGCCAAAAATTCAAAGGCTTGTGAAAATGATAAGGGTACTTGGAATGAAGTAAAATTTTGAGCGAACCATGAATCGCCTTTTTTTCTGGGCTCCCTCCCCTGTGATAATCAAATGCAGAATATGCGTTAATGCTAGTTGAAGATGAAATTTGGATACATCTCCCACTGAATACAATTTGCCGGAAATAATTGTCGGTTCCCATGAAGAGTAAAAATTATGAGTAGGGTTACTGGACAAAGGTTTGGGTGAAATGTGAAGTGACTGGGAGAGAATATGACCCATGGACTCCAGATCAGAGAGGCAAAATCCCGGTAAAGGGATCACAACTTGTCCGCCAGTTGTGCATTGAGGAAAAGGGCTATCTTTTGCGAGTTCCCACAGGGGATCTTCCCCTAAGGATTTCTCCCCCTCCTAAAGGATCGACATATCTTTTGAGTTGATAATACTAATCTCAGGTTCCCTTCCAACTTTTTCCAATCCGACTCGACATTCAATATCTTCCAACTTTCCCCCAACCCGTTGTAGGTCATTCATCTCTATTTTGTAATCATCTTGTTTTTTTCCTTATGGGTCTTTGACCTTTTTTTCCCTCATATTATTTATGTTATCAAGGCACAGTCCATCCAACATTTTATTTGTCTCCCTATTATATATGTTATCAAGGCACAGCCCATCCAAATTTGTTTTATTTTTCACAACTTCAGGCTGAATCTCCAAATTGTGTCTCTTTTTTACACTTCTCTTTTCATCTCTACTTTTCTCAATTTTGTTATTGGCTCAAAATAATAAATCATTGTTAAATCTAAATTAGACTCTAGTGTCTACCATTTTTGATTGCATTTGTTAATTGTAACTTCCCTTAATATATCTATTCTACCTCTTTGTTTTCTTTTCTTTTACCACCAAAACAAATAGCTTGTTATCAAATGGGAACTGAATTCTGATATTTGATTTTTCTTATTTTACTAAAATTTCTCGAACTTTCCGAGGAAAAGCGCGTACAATAAATTTCGTCACCTTATTCTCTGGTACAATCAGCGCTTCATTTTAGCCTTTACTTGTTAGCGTCTCATTTCCATTAAAAGTGTTCTCAAGTTTTCTATTTTCTGCAAATTTTCCTGAAAAATCATTTTTGCGTGTCTTATTTTCCATATTATGTTGTCTTTTTACTTCCGCATCCCATTTCTGTGGATTATCAATATTTCAAACGCGCGTATCAAGCATTTCGTTTTTCCGAAAGGGCGGCACAGCCTTCCAATTTGTTTTATGGGCCGGTCAATCTCCCCCCATAGTCAACGAAGTAGCATGTTTTCCCGTAAAAGTATTTAATGTTTGGTAATTTTAATTTTCTCGCAATTGATCCTTAGACAATTGATTGTGGCTATCCGACGGCCTATAAGTAACTTGTGATAAAACGTCACTTTTCGAATTTCCCCAACGAGTTTTCATTAGTCTGTCAATTTTTTTTGCAACATCCTGGTGATATTTTTATCGGTCTCCCTACGGGCCTGTCTTTCTTTATTTCTTTCTCTTTTACCTTTCTCTGTTTGTTTCCTATCTTCCTCCTCTTTTTGCTCTCTGGCTTTTCTTTCAGCCTCTATACGTTCTTGTCTTTCCTCCTCTATTTTCTCTTTTACTATCTTATGTAAAGTAGAGGTGTATAGTTTTCGCTGTCTAGAATTTTTCTTCATTAATTGAAGAACCCTGCCAATAATTTCCATCTGAAATCTGTCAACTCTATTATTTAACTCTTCGCAGGGTTGAAAATTTTCTGTGAGTGCTGTTGTGTACGGCTCGTAAGTAATGTACGCCAAGTAAAAAACCCTATCCAATAGCTTATATAGATTCTCAATAATCTGTTGACGTTTAAGAACAATCTTTTCGTCCTCCATCCCTTCTCTTAAAATGTAAATATGACTCATTTATATGACTCAATATCATTTTCAACAATTGCCGACCGTCCTTTTTCGTGTTCCTTAACAATTTTTTCATATATTTGTAATTGCTTTTTATTAGCCTTCGTAAGGATTTTGAAAGCAATATCTTCTGCCTTACTAGCTTCTTTAAATTCTACTAATTTTCTCAAAATCTCCCTATGGGTATGATTAATGCCTTTAGACGTGATTCTTGTTAGAAGATCTTGGTTAGTAAATTTCTTTGAACGACTATTTATTCTAGAGCTATCGTTTTTAAGGTTATTTGGTCTCCATAAATCCGGAAACCAGAAATTTTTCGGTTAATCTCTTTCAAAATCCTCCAACTGGGCCTTTTATCCTCTTTCTGCTTCATTTCTATGTTTCTTTTTTTCCATGTCTCTTTCTTTATAGGCTACTCTAGCCCTTTCGTCCTCTTTTCTATTCTTTCTAATTTCATCTTTCTCAGCCTGCATTTTTTCCTTATATTCTCGGTGCTCTCTCTCTCTCAAAGGCCTCCATATTAGCCTTTCTTCCTATTTTTCTACTTTTTCTTTGGGCTTCACTCGCCCTTCTCGGTCTTGAGTTAATCTTATCTCTGTCCGACATTATTTCAAAATTCCGTTAACTTCAAAATACTTCTTCAGTCTAAATGCAAATTCTCTCACCCATGTAACTTCCGGTCTCTCACGAAAAATTGCTGCGTGTAAAATAGCCTATTATTTTTGTACACTAATTAGTCGCGCGATATATTGATTCTTTATTTTTTTTATTATTACTGTCTGATTAGGCAGAGCCCATTCAGATCTTCATAATTTTATTAATTGACTCCGTATTTTTCTTCTCTTTATATGTAATCACAATAGGCTACTCTCTAGGCTAAATTAACTTATCTCTTAAAAAATGCAAAATTCTTTCACTATCAGTGCTGTTAATAGCTCCTTTTCTTGCTGCCAACAATATTATAGTGGTAACCACCGCTTAAACCCGTGTTATACTGGTAAGCTACAAATATCGGGGTTGTAAATACCCAATTTACAGTATACCCTGCCCCAGGGTATGATAACGTGATCGAGTGGTCAAATGGCAAGTTTCTAAGGTCAAGTGTACTTGCCCTGGTTTACCACTAAAAATCTTTAACTCTCTCCTTGGAGGTACAAACCCCCCTGTCAATATAATAATGACGGCATCTCGTAACTCTATTCCTACCCTGCCTGGGCTCTGGGAAACTTAGTACATAGTTTTTGGAAAATACCTTACTTTCATTCTTCCAAGCGGTCGAATATAATGACAAAAATATGCTATCCCGAACGGTGTCTAAATGCAGACTAACTCAAAAATAATATTCTGTATAGAAACTGTTCATAGGGGTAAACCTTCCCATGGCCCAGCCATATCCTCTCAATCCCCATTCAAAACCCATTCTACTTATTCTTAGCTTTATCTTTCAATGACTCAAACCAGGAAGTCTAAAATAGAATTTATTTCAAAGCTTACTTATTGCAAAACAACTATAGCTTAGCAACGAGACTTTAAATTGTCATTGAAAATTATACTATAGTCAAATCTAAGCAAATGTAATTACGGAACGAAAACAGGTCATTTATCTGAAAAGATAATAAACAGAGGTAGAACACCAACACAAGCTTGAAATGAAAAAAAAATATTTTCCTATTGAAGTATAAATGAAACTTTAAACGAACAGAAAGTAAATAAACAATCAATGCAAACAAACATACAATAGATATTAATGTAAATTAATAAATAAATATTAAAACGAGTGAAACTTAAATTAATATGCAAATCAAGCTTGAAACGAACAAAAATCACCACAAACAAGAGTTAGGTTTTGACCTCCTTCTCTCACTGTAAAGGTCTAAAACCTACTGCGTCATTGGCGCTTTACTGAAAACTATATGCGTCTTGAACAGTATTGGAAAGTATAAACAACATCAAATTGAATATCTGATGAATAATGATATTAATTGTTTCAATATACATCAGTTCAATAATTTATTTCACTTTAATTTTATTTTTATTTTAAATACTTTAATAACTTTAAAATAAAACATTTTTAATATAATTCGTTTTCATTTAAGCGCCAATGACGCAGTAGGCTTTTGGTTTTTATTTACAGTTAAGAAAGGAGGCAGTATCCAAACACTTGTATGTAGGGTAACTATATTCGTCCTTAACAACTTTAAAAAGAGCTAATAAATCAAACTGAATATTTTATGTATAATGATATTAATTGCTGAAAGCTCATCAGTTCAAAATTTTACTGTAATTTTAATGTTTATTTTCAATATTGAGTACAAAAGAAAATATTTTTCATAAAATTGGTTTTCGGTAAAGCGCCAATGACGCAGTAGGTTTTAGACTTCTTGTATTTTCTTATATTTTATATTTTCTCATTTTTGGTTTAATGGAGTTCTTTACTTTTCTTTGAAAAACTTATTTTGTGGAAAATTTTTTTTAATTATTCCGTAGTAAAAAACAGTAAACTTAAGTATAGATTCTTTTGACTTAATAATATTTATAATACAAACTCGCCAAAGTGGATATCCTTTGAACTGCGCCAAAGCTACGTCCCCTTTCTTGAACTCCATCATTTTGAAAACAATGATCCAAAAACTATATATAAAAATGATCTAAAAAGTAACTTATCTTAACGTGGGCAGGCCCATTGAATGCAGGGTCGATCACCTTTATTGGAATGGTGGCCCAGTGGATCACGGAGCCATCTAAATTATCTACTATATTCAGAAATCCGTAATGAACTTTATCCAAATAAAATAATCCAATCAAAATAAAACAGTTCAAACATACAGTCAATATGACCAAAAACCGGTTTATTCACAGATAATTCTCTCAGAACACAAGAGTTATTCACTGAATGAATGCCTGAACTGAACTGAGAGACTTCAATTGCAAAATTTACGAACTCTGCTAATGTGTTTTGAACCTTCACTGCCGGATTTTGGAATTGGTATCTAAATTGGATCGAAATTTTGGATTCTTGAACAATTCTTGGTAGCGACTCCTTTTTTCTCGGATTTAGTATAACTTCGGACTTTTGCTCCAAATTTAACCGAATTTCAAGAAGTTTGAATTACCGCTAACCCTTCCCCTCCATCTTGCAACGCCCCTTCTTGTTACAGTGGATAAACTTGTATTTACATGCATTCTGGCTTTAATCATTTAAATGTTGTCTTAGTTGAGACCTTCAAACTGGGTTTATTTTAAATTTAAGGTATTTGCAAGAAGAAGTTATATCTTTTTTTCCTTCTTCATCCCCCGTATATTCATATATTCATGAGTATATTCTTGAGTCCGAATTTATTCTTTGTCCTGTTGTAAATAAAGAACAAAAGTTGCTTCACTATAGTGGCCCACACTAGGGTTGAAAGGTATGATACTGTGATTAGACCCAAGTGCAAACCACAGTTTTCGTAAAGAATCCAAAAACAAAATAGGCTAAGTCGAGGAGACTCCAACTTCCAAGAACAACGAACACTACAAAAACCAGTGTTCGTGGTTTTCCTTCGTGCGTTCCCACTACGAAACTGTACCAATCGTTGGGGAACGCACGAAGGAATGTAAAGGCTTAGAACTAGGCCTATTAGAAAAAAGACAGGCTAGAACAAAGTGAGACATTTTTATATTGAAAATTTTGCCGCTATTTTCATGGTTTGGTTTGCGTTTTGCTCTTTCATCTCCCAAAATAGCGGCAAAATTTTCAATATAAAAATGTCTCACTTTGTTCTTGCCTGTCTTTTTTCTAATAGGCCTAGTTCTAAGCCTTTACATTCCTTCGTGCGTTCCCCAACGATTGGTACGCTTTCGTAGTGGGAACGCACGAAGGAAAACCATGAACACTTGTTTTCGTAGTGTTCGTTGTTCTTGGAAGTTGGAGTTTCCTCGACTTAGCCAATTTTGTTTTTGGATTCTTTACGAAAACTGTGGTTTGCACTTGGGTCTACAAAAAAAGGGCTTTTAGCTGTGTTGTATTACTTCTAAAGTTAATAGTTTGACAACTTTATTGACGATTTATGTTTTGCTAGTTGTTTATTGAAACAAATTTTAATTGAGCTGTTTTTCTAGCATAACAGAATACTATTTGAAAATGTATAATTAATTTTAGCGTTGAAGGACTTTATTGCTGTATGGTTCTTTCTATAAATTAAATTTAAGAAAGAATTTTCTCAACTAAAATTAGGGATTCAAACTTAAACCGAACAGAAATTATTACGTGCATGAAGGGGGTTACCCCTTCTTCCATGCTCCGCCCTTTACGCGAAAGTTTGACTTTTTGTTCTAACTATTCAAGAACGAATCCTAAAACACAAGGGTCGTTTAAAGTTCCAAAATAATTTTAGCGTAAAGAGTGACCTATTGAGGAGGAGGCAACCCCCTCATGAACGTAATAATTCCTGTTCGTTCTAACTTTTGATGTTGCTCCTTACTTTCAGTTGAAAAAAACTAGTTTTTTAAAATCAAGTTCTGATCGATTTTAAATAATACAGGGAAATCCGCCCCCCAAATTGGAAATTCAATCTCCCACGGAGAATTCCTCCATCGAAAGTTCTTCCGAATTAAAATAGCCCCCTTACCCTATACCAGGGAAATTCAAACCAAACAATTCCATTCTAGATGAAAATTCCCTAAGGAAAATTTCTTGCGTAGGATTTCAGGTGAAAAATTTTTCTTAGCGCACTTTCATTTGAGAAAGACTTTAATTTCTGTTTGTTTTCAAAATCATGCCGACAATCCCCTCCTCAGTGGAAATTAATCCTGTAAATAGCTGCCCTTTAATAAAAATTTGCTCCCGTAGATTTTTGGGTTATCAGCTCTGCAATTTTTCAGGGGGAATTAAGTGTTCAAATGAAAAATGGCTTGAAAAACTATTTTCGGTTCTAGTTTCTTGTTTTATACCTAGTATTAAACAAATAAATACCTATATGAAGTGAAATCTAAGCTTCAAATTTTTTTTCTGCTACGCAAACATTAAGCAAGCCATATATTTAGATATTTCAGAGGCTTTCTTTTCACCCAAAACTAATGAAGTAATACAACACAGCTACAGACCCTTGTTTTCTCCTTGAAGACCCAAGTGTAAGTTTTGGTGTTGCTCCTTACTTTTAGTTGAAAAAATATTTTTTTTAATTTTATTTCTTATTGTTTTTTTAAATAAAGCTGGGAAATCCGGCGCCCCCTTCATAGCAATGACCCTTCCTCCGTGGAAAGATCCTCCCACGTAAAACCTGATCCCCCCCCCAACTACCAGAAAAAATTTGCCCTGGAAACTTCTGTATACTTCCCAATAACTAATATTGTATGTAAACGTTGGACATAGTTCATAACTTGTAGACCGTCCCCCGGAGACGGTGGGGGTCATCCTCAAAGACATAGTTATTGTAATTTTCGAACATGCTGAATAAAATGGCTATCTTTTAATTATGATTCAGTGACTTTGGGAAAAAAAGAGCGGGGGAGGGGGCTTAGTTACCCTCCATTCTTTTGGTCACTGAAAAAGGGCACTAGAACCTTTAATTTCCCTTCTGAATAAGCAAATTCATCAGTTTTCTGGTCTACCCTAAGAAAATGTAAGGATGCCAAGGATAAAGAAAAATACAAGGATCTTTGTGATTTTATGCTAACGTTATGTGGCCTGCCACACTCTTTAGCAGCTGCTGAAAGACAGTTTATGCTACTTGGTAACATCAAAACCAAATTACGGAATTGCCTTCTAATGCAAACGACTAGTTTTTTAATGCATGTCAAACAACTAATTTGGCGTTCTGGAACGTTGTTGGACTCTGGGATTATACATTTTGAAATGCGCAAGAAATACTCCGATGGCAAATAGCTAGCAAAGGAAGAAATAAGGTTGACTCACATGCTGAACATAATTTTCGAGATGAATTCTCGCTAGAATAAGACTAATATTCAGCTCCCACGAATTAATTATAGTGTTTACCTGTTTTTATGAGTTTTGTGCTTGTATTAAATGTTTTTTTTTCGTTTTCAATATATTTGATGTTGACTAGCCGCTTTGAAAGATATTTCCAAAGCGTATTTTGGTCAATATCCCAATTGATAAGAAAAATAACCTCTAGGTTCTGAGATTTCAAGATGGACATATTTTGGATATATTTAAGACGAAACATGGACATATTTTGGCTAAAAATGACATAATTTTGGATAGTCAAGGGACATATTTATGGACCAAACGGTTGGCAACCCTGGCAGTACTGGACGTGAAAGAACGAGAATAAAAAATTCTTATGGTTTGTTTTATTAATTTTTAAAATTGTTAAATATGCAGTCAAAAATTTTTATGTTCCATACATTTTCCGTTTATTGATTTTGTTGATGTTGTTTTTCTGGTAAAATTCTACTATAGCTACTTTTGGTTGTCTTTGAAAGGGGCTTGATTAGGGAAATGAAACTTTTATGGATGGGTGGCCTATACAGGCTAAAGTATGTTCTGGGAAGGTATTTTGAAGTACCTACCTCCACTCCTTCAGAATTTTACCCCTTTGGTAAAATTCTGCTTTAGATACTTTTGGCTATCTTGGAATGGGGTTAGGCTGGGAAAATAAAACTTTCAGGGATTGGTCTACAGGCTAAATTATGTCCCAGGAAGGTATTTTGAAGTGCCTACCTCCACTCCTTCTCCCTCTACAGGGTCCTGAAATTTGCCTAGCCTATATGACAGGTCTGTTCCCATTGAAATTTTGACAAAACAACATTATACCTTTATTTTCAGTTATCAGTTTCTTTTTCTCTGGCTTTAGCTCTGAAAAATGCAATTTCAGTTATTTGAGCAGAATTTTAAGCCACATCAATGTTTTATTTCCAAAATTTAGGAAATGTGTTTGCATATGTTTGAATACCTTATAATTTGGGATTGAGCAAAGTTGTGAAGCTGAAAACAATTTTATTGTACTTCATTTAATCAGAAGATCAATTTTACAAGGTTTCACTTCTATAACTCACAGATTTTTAAAGGTCATCAAAGGTCAGGACCCTCTAAAGGGAGGAGTGGAGGTAGGTACTTCAAAATACCTTCCTGTGACATAATTTAGCCTGTAGACCCATCCCTGAAAGTTTCATTTTCCTAACCTAACCCCTTTCCAAGATAGACCAAAGTAGCGAAAGTAGAATTTTACCAAAATAATTTTTGTTACTTTAAGGTTTTAATGCTCCTTACTTTCAGTTGAAAAACTTATTTTTTAAATTCAATATCTGACCATATTTATCATGACAGGAATTCCCCCTCCAAACTTTCATCCTCTTGAAAATTTCCCCACAAAATTTTCTGTAAGTTTCCAAATAAAAAATACCATATGAAAAAAAAGGGTAATTTGTATAACTTTCCCCATTGACCATTTTGTGTCTTGCCACAGGGAATGCCATCATCCCCAAAGGTCACAAATATAGTCATTAGACCTTTCAACTATGACATATCAAATAACCATATCAAATTTTGATCAGATGTCTTTAGAGAAAAAGCAAGTGCTTACAGCCCTCCAATCTTTTTGTCCATTTAAAAATCACACTAGAACTTTTAATTTTCATTCAAATGAGTACTCTCCTAATCTTCAAGAACTATTGGTTCAATACCATCACCCTATGGTAACAAACAAATAAATATACATCCATTATCTTTATTCTGCTACAGTTAAGTACTCTGATATACTTTATCTGATTGTGCAATTTTCATTGAGATTTTTTGGCTTTTTAAGTATGTTTCTTCTCTTTCAAAAATTAGACAAATGTTCTCAGACTTGCAGGGGTATCACTAGACAAAATAAATGGGGGGGGGATTTTACTGACTGGTTAGTCATTTTTACAATCTGGATTTTTTTTTATCAATATTTAGCAAAATGTCTTCTTCAATTATGAAGCTTGAGAGCACATTTAAGCCAAAAGAACTGTATAGCCTGAAAAAGATTAGCCCATTGGTTCAGTTTCTTGTAAGAAGCATATGTACAGCTAGCCATTGATCTAGTGGAGAAAGGAGTAAAATAAGAGGAATAAAGTGCTAATATGATTTATATACAAACAAAATTCAGAAGTGACAACTTCACAATTTCAATTAAAATATACAGATCTAACACCAAATGAAAAATTGCAATTCAGGTAAGACCCATGGTAATCAGCCAATGCCTAGCCTTGGCCAGATATTCTAATTAAAAATTACTAATTTTTGCCCTTATGTGTATAGGGTTAGATAGTTATGATTGGCTGATGGATAGGACTAGACTAGTTGGGATTGACTGACTATAATCTTAGAAAACATCTGACTTCCAAATATTTGAATTGAGACAAAAGTTGCCTCTACACCCTAGCCTATTTAGATTCAATTATTCTGTTTCACAATACTTTTCTTAGATTAAATCTACCCAAGGTTGACTATGTCTGTGATTAGGATATGTTCTTATTCCTTTAAGATCCTGTGTCAAATATTACACAGCATTTCCCAAGATTAGATTCAAGCCACTCTTTGGTCAATTTACCTGTGGATTATGACAGCTCCATCAACTTTGGCAAAAGTGAAAAGAAGTTTTAGCAAACTGAAACTGGTTATGACACATTTATGCACAACAATGGATGATGACCATTTTGATCACCTTGTCATGATGTGCTTTGAGAGTGCAAACCAATGTGCTTTACTTTTTAATTGAAGTATTGTTGGGTGAGATACCCAGTACTTGGCAAGCTAATCTATGCTTTAACAGCTAATTCGTTGTAAAATGTCTATCCTACTACCTAGAAAGTGGATTGTTTCAACATTGAATGTGTCAAAATCATCTTAAATAGTGTGTGTTTAGCTTGAATATTTAACTATATACAACACTCATAATTTCAAATATACTGATAGACAACAGTAGAGCCTAATCTTGACCACACATTTAATGCTTTAGAGAGTGAGAGAAAGATTTATTCTAAACAAGCAAACAATTTGACATCAGTTTAGCAGCCACCCCAAGAAGTAAAAACTTGTCCAAGAGGATGGCAAAAATACACTAACATAACAAAACAATAAAAAAAAGCCTATCTATATCACAGTCCCCAACAGCACCACAAACCTTACTCCTTAACATTTTCATTAAATTTACTATCATATTCATAATAATAATCATCACCCCTAGAAGCTATAAATCACAAATAGTTGTGAATATCAATTTAAATACATAAATTTCACAGAATAGTGTCTTAAAGATAATTTAATCAATAAATGTATAGCCTTTCAACCTCAGTCATGGGCAATAGGTTTCACATGAGTTTTGCAAGATCTAGGTCTATTCCCAGAAACATATTTGTGGCTTTGGAAAAGCTATCATAGCTCTTGTCCATTTTGCCCAGTAGACTTCAGTATACTGGCTCCAGAAAAGAAGAGTTATCATGGATTGTATTCTCCAAGCCATTTATTAGGGCCCTAAGGATACTGCAGGGTTTCTTGAAATAAAACAACTCTCCAATCATCCAGCAGATTGGCTCTAGGATTAGATTTTGTCTCTGAATAATGAGCAGGTGGATGCCTAGGATGCTGTTTATTGAATTTGATTTTTTTTTAAGACAAAACAAGAAATATATCAGTGAATACCAAGATCAGTGGTAAATTACACACAAAAATAATTTCAATGTAGTCTATCCTGTACAGCTCTATGGCCAGGAAAAAACAGGGGAGAAACAAAAAAACAAATACATTCATCAAACATTTTTAAAATAATAAACTCACATCCCCAAACAAAACAATACCCCCCCCCCAAAAAAAAAAATTCAAGCTAGGCAAGGGAGCAATACATGATTCTATCCACACAAATAAAGTGCAGAACCAATCCAGAGACATCAACTCATCAGAGAACTAGGGAAAAAATTAATTATTTGCAAGAAAATCTTGAACAAACTTTTTGAAAATACCAAGTGAGTATCAGCCCCATGCAGACTCCATGAGAGTGTTCCAAATCATGTTACAAACTATCAGAGGGTTATAAGTCGGACTGTATTGACAGAGTATAAGGTATATGTAAATTATTGGATGTGCAGAAATAATAAGTCAATTGCTCAGAAATTAAAAATATTATTACATTTGGCAGCAAGAAGCTGGCCATGTAACCTCAAAAAATTAAAAGAGGCACAAGACAGAAAATAGAGAGATCTCAAGTCAAGCAAGGGTTTAAGTAGGGAACAATTAGTATCCTGTCTAAGGGTCATTGCTTTATCATATAGTTATGAAAGTGGCTTCAGTGATGAGGGAAAAGTTAATATCCAAATAATAGAACCATATGAAACATAAGGCTGTAGAATAGAAGTGGAAGAATTGACTCTTGAAAAATGTGTTTAAATTTTTTAAGGAGGCCATGGCTTCTGGAGACTTTTATTTAAATGAGGTCAATATGAGGCTTGAAGGAGAGACTTTCATCAAGTAATATGCTTAGAAATCAAACACAACGTCTTTTAGGCCTAATAAGGGAACCTCTTGATACATGTATTTCATTTAAACCAGAAAAAGCCCTTTAAATCCTTGAGGAAATAAGAAAACATGACTTTCCAACATATAAGGCAAGATGATTAATATCAAACCACTGAATAACTTTCAAAAAGAGCAATCATATTTGAGCAGAGATCAAACACAGTTTTACCAGCTATACCAAGAGTAGTGTCATCTGCAAAAGCTATAAATGTATTGGAGAAGGACAAACTCTTGTCACAATTAGTGACTCATGCAGGTTGACAAAGACAACAGCAAGTAGCACGTTTTAGATTTTTAACCACATTTACAAGGTCAATTAACATAAATTAAAAAGAGTTTCAGCCCAATCCTAGATCCTTTTGGAACACCCAACTCTATTTCAGACGGGTTGGAAAAGAGAGGATCAACTGAGATAAATCAAGGAGGCACACTTGTGCCTCTATAAAGAGGCGACCCACCACAATGTTAAGCGATTTCAGGTCCTAGAGGTCGCAGAGAAACGGCGGCAATCGCATTTTGTAGCCCAAGCTTAGACTAAGAAACTTGCAAAATTTCATCCTCCTCCGACTTTATCTTCGTGGGGTAAACTGGGCTGGAAGTTTCGACCCTTCCACCACAGCCCCCCGTTAACGTTGTCCGATTGGGCTGAAATTTAGAGGTTAAGCTTTCCTAGGGCCCGGGAGCTTATCCTCGAAATTTCAGCTCAATCCGATCACTCCTTCCCTGTTTTAAAAAAACAAAACAAATATAGCCACTTAAAATTCATCATCATCATTTCTCTTTTTTTTTCTTATCCACGCCTACAGGCCACAGTTGGCAACTGATCCAGGTGAATGAGGACTCATTCGAAGCAGAATTTGACCTGTTAGGGCCTTTTGATATTTTCAGACCAAAAAAATTATCCCCCGAATTTACATTTACGAAAAACCTCGCTTTCCTATAATAGCCCATGTTAATTTTTCCCACCACAACCCCCCTTTAACGTTGTCTGATCGCGCTGAAATTTAGAGGATAAGCTTTCCTGGGGCCTGGGAGCCTATCCTCGAAATTTCAGCTCAATCTGATCACTCCTTCCCTGTTTTCCAAAAACCAAATATCAAGTTTTGTGTGGATTTGTTTGCGTTAAAAATAGATTCCCCTTACTAAAAAACAATTATAATTGTGTCTGTTTAGTGCAGCGGTCGAGACTCTTGACTGTCAGGCGGAAATCCCGGGTTCGATTCACCGTCAAAGCTAATTTTTTATATACTGAACTTAAATTTTAAAAAAGAAACTCAGTTTCTTTTTTAAATTATTTGAAAAAAATTACGTTTTCTAAAGAGTTAAAGAGGCTGAGTTACAAGGTCGACCCTTAAAACGTACAGGGATTAGAAGGCACAGTTGGGGGCTAACAGCTAACAGTTAGTCAAGCAATAATAAGTAATAAACTGTACAAAAACGTGCAGAAATTATTTGAAAAAAACTACGTTTTCTAAAGAGTTAAAGAGGCTGAGTTACAAGGTCGAACTTTAAAACGTACAGGGATTAGGAGGCACAGTTGGGGGGCTGCTGCCCCCAAACCCCCGCTTTCGCAGCCTTTACATAAAAAAAAGTTTTTTTAAACTGAAAGTAAGGAGCGACATTAAATCTTAAAACGAACAGAAATTATTCCGTATATGAAAGGGGCTGTGCCCTCCTCAACGCCTCGCTCTTTACGCTAAAGTTTTTATTGTTTAAAAAAAGAGTTGTGAGAAAGTCAAACTTTAGCGTAAAGAGCGAGGCGTTGAGGAGGGCACAGCCCCTTTCATATACGGAATAATTTCTGTTCGTTTTAAGATTTAATGTCGCTCCTTACTTTCAGTTTAAAAAAACTTTTTTTTTTATTTAAAGGCTGCAAGAGGGGGGGGGGGGGGCGGCAGCCCCCCAACTGTGCCTCCTAATCCCTGTACGTTTTAAGGTTCGACCTTGTAACTCAGCCTCTTTAACTCTTTAGAAAACGTAGTTTTTTTCAAATAATCAACCAGATAAATATGATAGAAAGCAAAAATAAGTACTCCCTCAAATTTCAATATGGAATAGTTGTCAAAGGAGAATCTTGTGTGCTATTGAATCAAATGCTTTACATACATCAAGAGAAAAAGTAGCAGGTATCAGACTAGAGTAAAAAAAAATTATGTATATAATTCAAAAGATTTGCATGTGCATGCTCAGTTGAGTGCTTGACAGCCTTAGTAGAAGTTCTGTCTGGGCCAGATGATGAAGGACCTTTCAAACCATTAACAATTCTGGCTATTTCAACTTCATAGGTAGGCTCCAAAATCTTTGATTTAAGGTAAGGAGGTCCAAAATAAGACCTACATCCATTTAGAGAAGAATAAGGACTTACAGAAGAGGCTGTAGTTTTCCCAATATTTGCAAAGTAAGTTTGTCTTGCACTTTCAGCTCACCCTCTATAATTTTACCATCAATCAAAACACTTGACGGGACAGAAGGGGGCCAAGAAGATGGCCGGATGACAGAATTGATTACTTGCCATGTTTTCCTAAAGTCTTTACCACAAACAGAGAATTAACTATAGTAAAATAACAATTTGGTCCTCTGGCAAAGTGAATTGTAAACGTTCTATAAGCTTTAAAAAGTTGAAGCTGATAATCACGTGTAGATGGCTTAGATGACCTGTCAGCCTTCCAAAGACTATTTTTTTCCTACAGCCTTTAAAGAGTCATCCAAGGACTCAAATGGGTTGTTCTCTTTGAACCTGGATTCAGCTGGGTCGCATAACAAGTATCCAATATATTTTCTTTCAAAGAGTCATAAAAAGAATTAAAAAGTAAATGTACATTGGATTCGTTTTCAAAAATAGCCCACAAATGACCTACCTACTGTGATCTAAGAATAGCCAACTCCTGATCATTAAATTTTAAAGGCAAAAAACCTCTCAACATTCAGTGGATAAATGAAACCTATTAAAAGTTAAGACTATATTTACTTGGATAACCAAAAAAAAGGTCCCAAAACCCCAGGTCTATCACCCCTAACTAAAGTTCTCGGGTTAATAAACAAACTAATCAAACATAAGCCGACAGCTTTATTTTTCTCTTTACCGTGAAATTTTATTTTAACTTAAAATCCACAATTACACTTTAGATTTAGTTATATAAAAAAGAAAGTTTTTGAATTTTAGCACCCTTAAAACAAAATCAAATTTGTAATGCCTTTGACTCCTAAAGGAGTTGATCCTTTTATTTCGACTGTATTAAGACAAAATCTGCTATGCAGCAAGTAAAAGTCATTCTAGTCATCAATCCTAATATCTTTTGTATTTTAGGACTCTCCTGACTAAAATCTGTGTTGCATCTAAGTTTCGATGATAGTGTTGTATTTCTCATAATTCGCATTAACTCCATTCCAAAATCTCTCCTGGACTTGCCACAATTTCTGAAAATGGCCAATATCATCACAGTTTCTGAGGATTGTTTCTTTAAAAACGGTAAGTTGTACTGTTGATTTTTTTTTTCGAATAAAAGAAAAACTAATTTTTGTAGAAAATAATTATCCTTTTTTTCGTCCTTGCTCATTAAGTGTTCCTAAGAAAAAAATTAACTACATATGTACTTTGATTTAATGATTAAGAGCTGATTGGTGATAATAGTGGCTTCTTTGTGATGCAAAACACATTCAGATTCAATTTATTAGCTTTAATTTTTAAGTTTGGTGAGACAATTAATTGTCTGGTAGAAAAATTCTCTGTCAATCTTTTTTTCTGTGTAGGTATGATGAACAAAATATTTCCACAAAATCAGGGGTAGTTAGGGGGGCTCAGATGGGAATATCTAATCATAATACATGTAAGAGATGAATAAAGTTAGTTGAAATCAGCTGCTGAACTTTGTGAGACTACATTTTGTATTTTATGTTCTGGGAAATAATGCTGAAAACCCCGATTCAGTGGCATTTTTTTTTTTACATTAATTGTCTATTTTTTGTGATTGTTAAGATGTGAAATGTTTTTTTTTTATTCAGTTGACCTGAATAAATTGATCAGAGGGAGGGAGGGCCAGGGGTCAGTTCACATGATTTATCATTGATAATTTTTGGGGCGAGGGAGGGGTATCGGGCCATGGAGGAGCAAGGGTCAGCTCCCACAAGTCTTGGAATAAAATATCGTTAATAAGTTTTTTTTTTGGGGGGAGGGGGGTCAGGCCATGGAGGGCAAGGGGTGGGTTGCCATAATTTATGGAATAAAATGTCGTTAATAACTTATTTTTTTGGGGGGAGGGGGTCAGGCCATGGAGAAAAGGCCAGGGGTCAGCTTGATTGAGTTTTGGAGTAAAATATCTTTTATAAGTTATATGAGTTGAGGTGGGGGTTTGACTTATCTGATCTTTGAAATAATTTCAAAACCCTTTCATAAGAACCTTATATGCCCCCAGTCTATAACATACAACACTTGCCCCAGGGCTCTATGGGTTTGTGTCGACACTGGAGTTTTCGTTAACCATCTTTTGACTTATTTTAACAAAGTGGCTATCTCAAAAACTGATTGGATGGATGGATTGGATGGATTTGATTAGATGGACGTGATTGGATGGATTTGAAGTAAAGAAAGCAGGAGGGTTAGTTGCCCTCCGGTCCGTTTTGATTTTTAAAAAGGGAACTAGAACTTTAAATTTCCAATAGGAAAAACGCCTGACGAAGTTGTACTATCATTCCTTCCATAAAAACCTTATATATCCCCGGGTTCTGGGGGCTTTGTAAACCCCTGAGTTCTAACTATATGATCTTTGGTCTATTATGGACAAAATGAAAATCTCAAAAAATTGATCAGACGAATTTGGGAAAAATACGGTTGGTTTGGGATGGGGAGGGGGGGGGGCTATTTGCCATCAGATTACTTTTGACTCTCAAAAAGGGAACTAAAAATTCAGATTTATAACCAAATGAGCTCCCTCTGAAGTTTATACTACTATCTCTTCCATTAAAACCTTATATACCCAGGGAGCATAACTTACAACACTTGTCCCCAGGTTCGGGGGGGGGGCTGTATTATCCCTTCAGTTTTTGTTACAAGATTTTTGTTCAATTTAAGACAACTACACTTATCCAGCAACTTGTTCTTTGTTATGAATTTAAGGTTTTAATTTGTTCTATGTTCGTGAATTTTCTTGAATGTTTCTGGTTTTCTGTTGCTTTATAAAAACTAGATTTTTAAAAACGATTTGTGAAACAAAAAACTGCATATAGATCTGTGTTTTATGTAAACATGTGATGTCTGTATATTTACATTTATAGAACTAAAAAGAAAAAGCTGTCATATTCGCTTAATAATTGCTTAATTTTAATTTTGTCCCAATTCCTTAAGAAGGACTTCTAAAACACATTGTTTGTTTAATTGGAACAATAAGAAACGTTTTTCAAAAGTACTAAAAGTTCTAGCGTAAAGAGCAAGGTATTGAGGAAGAGGCAACACGTAAATAAAAAGAAAAGGCTGCCAGATTCGCTTATTAACCTTCAATAAAATTTTTCTATGTCCGTTGAATTTAAATTTTGTTTTAGAAGTTGAAGATGCTATACCAGGTGACAGCGGGAAGGCCTTTCATTTTCCAAACCAATTTTTGTCACCAAAATGTGAAGATGTTACTTTGCTTAAATTACCTAGCATTTCAGAACCATGTAAATTTGAATACGACACCCAGGATTGCGAATATTCTATCAATAAAGGTACGTCTGAAACATTGTATTTCTGTTAATTTAAACTTATTGAATAATATTTTATTCGACAAAAATAGGAAAAAGGAACTTAATCTTAAGATGGAACTTTTGTTTTATCTTATTCCAATGTGCAGACGTATGCCAAACCGTTTTTGAAGTCTTTTATGATTTTTTTTTAAGTTTTCATTTGGAAATGGTTTGATAGGTTTATTGTCTAACAGTTCTTGGTAAAGAACTGTAAGTTCGTTACACATCCCCCCCCTCCACAGCCCCAGGGGAAAGGTTTTTAAGTTATAAAAGTTGTCCATTGTTTACGCGTTGTATTTTTTATTGGAAGCATGCATACATTTTAGGGAGAAAAGACGAATTTTTTTGCGGGGGGTTTTATCAGGGGGGACTTTCCATGGAGAGGGACGTCTCCAGGGAGTGAACTTGTAAAAGGAAATATACATTGGGGTAATTTGCCTGAATTCCTATACAATTTTTTTTTCGCCTTCTCTTCTCCGTCTCAAATTTACGTGCTGAGTTGTTAAGGGTAATTGCCTGGGTTAACTTTCACCCGGATTGAATTGTCTAGAGGATATATCCGTGGGGAGGGCATTTCTCTGTGGAGGTGGCCCAGATTTCCTGGGGTTATTTATAAAACGATTGGAAATAAAATAAAAAAAAAAATTTCCAACTGGAAGTAAAGAGCAATATCAAAACTTAAAAAGAATAGAGCTTATTACGTTTATGAAGGGGCTTGTCTGCCCTTCAGCACCTCTTTCTTTACGCCAAATTTTAAATTTTGTCCCAATTCTTTAAGAAGGATATCTGAAACACTATGTTTGTTTAATTGGAACAATAAGAAGCTTTTTTCAAAACAACTAAAAACTTTAGCGTAAAGAGAGAGGTGTTGAGGAGGAGGCAACACGTAGCTAAAAAGCAAAAGCTGTCAGATTTTCTTTGTGAGCCTAACTTTTAAATTTTTCTATGTCTGTTTTAATATAAATTTTGTGTCAGAAGTTGAAGATGCTTTGCCAGATCACAGCGAGAAGCCCTTTCATTTTCCGAACCATCTTTTGTTACTAAAATGTGAAGATGTTCCTTTGGTCAATTTACCTAGCATATCAGGACCATGTAAATTTGAATTAGACACCCAGGAATCCAAATGTTATAACAACGAAGGTACATCTGAAACCTTGTGTTTCTGTTGATTAAAATGTATTGGATATTATTTTATTGGAATAAAATAGAACAAAGGGACTGAATCTTAAGATCAAACTTTTGTTTTATCTTATTCCAATGTGCAGGTGTTTGCCAAACCATTTTTGTTGTCTTTTATGAAAATTTTTAATTTTTGCTTGAAAGTGGTTTGGTAGGTTTTATTATCAAACAGTTTGTGGTAACAAACTGTAAGTAAGGAGTGACCTGGCTCAATAGTAACCGAATCTCTAAAAAAACGGAATCTCGGTTGCATGTTTATTTTTATTTTATTTTATTATTTTTTTCATGGGTGATCGTATCGACCCTATGGTCCTAGAGTATTGTGAGGGAGCTCATTCAAACGGAAATAAAAAGTTTTAGTGCCATTTTTAAATGATCAAAAAGAATGGAGGGCAACTAGGCCCCCTAGTTTCCCTAGAAATTATACACTCGGGAAATTTTACAGAATTCCTGTACAATTTTTTTTCAATTTTTTGCTTTCTCGTTTCCGTCTCAGTAGGCACTGAGTTGCTAAGGGTAACTGCCTGGGTATATTTTCACCGGGATTGAATTGTCTAGAGTATATATCCGTGATTAGGGTATTTCTCTGTGGAGGTGGCCCAGAATTCTTGGGATTATTTAAAAAATGATTAAATTAAATAAAAGAAAATTGTTTTTCCAACCAGAAGTAAGGAGCAACATTAAAACTTAAAATGAACAGAAATTATTACGTATATGAAGGGGGTTATCTCCTCCTCAACACCTCGCTCTTTACACTAGTAAAAAATTTAATTTTGTCCCAATTCTTTAAGAAAAACTTCTAAAATACTAGTTTCGTTTAATTGGAGCAATAAAAAGCTTTTTTTAAAAGTACAAAAAGTTTTAGCGTAAAAAGTGAGGTATCAAAGAGGAGGCAACACGTAACTAAAAAGAAAAAGCTGTCAGATCTGCTTACTAAGCTTTATTTTAAATTTTTCTATGTCTGTTGAATTTAAATTTTGTTTTAGAAATTGAAGATGCTTTACCAGGTGATAGCGAGAAGCCCTTTCATTTTCCAAACCATCTT
>NC_142803.1:65445510-65478582 GCF_049724085.1 Artemia sp. Qi Xiang Cuo | reverse complement strand
CGACATATCTTTTGAGTTGATAATACTAATCTCAGGCTCCTTTCCAAGTTTTCCCAATCCGACTCGACATTCAATATCTTCCAACTTTCCCCCAACCCGTTGTAGGTCATTCATCTCTATTTTGTAATCATCTTGTTTTATTCCTTATGGGTCTTCGACCTTTTTTCCCTCCTATTATTTATGTTATCAAGGCACAGTCCATCCAACATTTTATTTGTGTCCCTATTATATATATTATCAAGGCACAGCCCATCTAAATTTGTTTTATTTTTCACAACTTCAGGCTGAATCTCCAAATTGTGTCTCTTTTTTACACTTCTCTTTTCATCTCTACTTTTCTTAATTTTGTCATTCGCGCAAAATAATAAATCATCGTTAAATCTGATTTGGACTCCAGTGTCCACCATCTTTGACTGCCCAAACCTTTGTCCAGTAATCCTACTCATAATTTTTACTCTTCATGGGAACCGACAATTATTTCCGGCAAATTGTATTCAGTGGGAGAAGTATCCAAATTTCATCTTCAACTAGCATTAACGCATATTCTTCATTTGATTATCACAGGGGAGGGAACCCAGAAAAAAAGGCGATTCATGGTTCGCTCAAAATTTTACTTCATTCCCAGTACCCTTATCATTTTCACAGGCCTTTGAATTTTTGGCCTTAGATTACTTGGAATTATGCTAAGGGGCAATTAAATTTTTATTGAGATGTGGGGTTGTTCCACAGATTGAACTTAAGAGGCTAGTGCAGCCAATTTTTCATGATGGCTGGCATCATCAAATGTGCCAGAAACTGATTCTCTGCTCCTCTCAAATGTAAATTCGTGAGATCGAGAAAATTTATGTTTTGATTGTGCTGCACACGATCATTTTGTAAGAATCTTGGGGACTTCAACTTTCAAAACCTAATGTGGATGCTATACGATCTAGACAATGGTGGTTCTACAGTAAAGACGTGTTAATGACGACCGATCCAGAGCCAAGCGGTGGAAGTAGTAGCACAGACACTGATGGAAGAGTGAAGGCAAATGGATTTTGTAAAGTTGTAGTTATGGGCTTATGTTTGTAAGGGTGGACCAAGGTATTGTGTGGGTGGTCATTTATCTTACGGGGGGAGGTGTTGGGGTTCTACTCCTGTTTCTTTTCTTTTCAGATAAATGACTTGTTTTCGTTCCGTAGCTACCTTTGCTTAGATTTGCCTATTTTATAATTTTCAATGACAATTTAAAGTCTCGTTGCTAAGCTATGGTTGTTTTGCAATAAGTAAGCTTTGAACTAAATTCTATTTTGGACTTCCTGGTTTGAGTCATTGAAAGATAAAGCTAAGAAAAATTAGAATGGGTTTTGACTGGGGATTGAGAGGATTGGCTGGGCCATGGGACGGTCCACCTCTATGAACTGTTTCTGTACAGAATATTATTTTTGAGTTAGTCTGCATTTAGACCCCGTTCAGGGAAGCATATTTTTGTTATTATATTTGACCGTTTGGAAGAATACAAGTAAGGTATTTTCTACAAACTGTGAACTAATTTTCCGGAGCCCAGGCAGGGTAGGAACAGAGTTGTGAGATACCGTTATTATAATATTGACAGGGGGTTCGTACCTCCAAGGAGAGAGTTAGAGATTTTTAGTGGTAACCCATGGTGGGTACACTTGACCTTAGAAAATGGCTATTTGACCACTAGATCACGTTATAATACCCTGGGCCAGGGTATACTGTAAATTGGGTATTACCAAACCCGATATTTACTGAACCGGTGTGGTAGATACGAGCATACCATTAAATTTGGCACCGCCAGAGGCTTTTCCCTACAGTAAATGGTTTAGCACCATTTTTGCACCAATAAGTGGTTACACTCGTACCTTACCACACCAATACTGGTGGCATAGTAACCTATCGGTATAATAGCTTGATATTCATATTCAATCCCAGCATTACTCGCTTTAAGATCTATTTATTCATTTATATTATTACTTGTTGTGTGTTTTTTGCTACGATTGCTTATTTAATTTCTGTTCGTTTTGGGTTTCATTTATTCTTTAATAGTAATTTCTGGTCTTTTTGAGTTTGTGTCAACCTCGGAGTTTTTATTATCTGATTTTTGAACTATTTAAAAAAAATTGCTATCTCAAAATTTTTATCGGATGGGTTTGGATAAAAAGGACGTGGGGTGACTAGATTAAGCTTCGGTCTCTTTTGACTCTTTAAAGTGGACTAGAACTTTCTATTTTCAATCAAATGAGACCTCTCTGAAGTTCATACGAGTATCCCTTCTATAAGAACCATATATATCCCCAGAGTATAATTTATAACGCCTACTCCTGGGCCCTGGGGGGTTGTGTCGACCCTGGATTTTTAATATTTGATGGTTGAACTATTTTTAACAAATTGTTCACCTCAATTTTTTATCGGATGGGTTTATTCATCCGATAAGCCCAAAGGCGTGGAGGGCGGGAGGGGCTAGTTGCCCTTTGATCTTTTTTCACTCTGGGAAAATGAACCACAATTTTAATTTCCATTCAAATGAACCCTATCTGAAGTTTATACGAGCATACCTTCAATAAGAACCATATAAGCCCCCAGAGCAATACTTACAATGCCTTTCCCGGCCCTGGAGGGGGGGGATTGTATTGAAACAGGATTTTTTCTTATCTGGTCTTTGAACTATTTTTAACGAAATGGCCATACGCAAAGGAGTTTTTGTTATATGATCTTTCAACTATTTTTAACAAAATGGCTATCTCAAATTTTTATCAGATGTATTTGAGGAAAAAGGGCTTGAGGGGACAGTTGGCCTCTGATCACTTTTAACTCTTAAAAAGGGCACTAGTACTCTTGGATTGTGATTATTTTCCATGAAGATAAAAAGTTTCACTTTAATTCTAAATTTTCTTAAATTCAATTCCGACCGTTCTCAAAGAGATGAAAAAAATTAAAGCTCTGTTCCAAATATTTTCCCGTAAGAAAAAAATTTCAACTTAGATTCTGAATTTTCTCAATGAAAATGAAATAATTTATTGATCAAATCAATTTTCCCAAAATAATATCAAAATCTCCACTTCAGTTCAGATTTTTTTCTCAAAGAGATGAAGAAATTTAAAGTTCTGTTCCATATTTTTCATAGAAGGTAGGAAAAGTTATATTGTACTTTGATCGTGAATATTCGAGTTCTATTCTTAATTTTACCAAAGAACATAATTCAATTCCAATTTCACCAATAAAAAATTTAAAGTTCTATTCTAAATTATTCGATGGAAGATAGAAAAAGTAATACCCATACTTGTAAATATCTTTCCATAAGATAAAAATTTATAGTTCTATTTAAAATTTTTTCAATGACGTGACGTATAATTAATGTTCTCTTCTGTATTTTAACAAAGATTACGTTTAAATTCTAATTCCAACTGAGAAAATAAAAATCTTCTGATTCAGTTTCATATTTCACAAAGACATAAATAAATTCAAAGTTCCATTCTAAATTTTTCGGTAGAAGATATAAGAAGTACTACCATACTTGTGAATATTTTCATGGAATATAAATAGTTATACTTCAATTTAAAATTTTCTCACCCAAAGGAAGAAAATTTCAAGTTTTCTTCTGAATTGTCTCAATGAAACAGAAATTAGCCATTGATCATTTATATTTTTCATAATAATTTAAAAATTTTATACTTTAGTTAAGATATGGTTCAAAGGGAGGAGAAATTTAAAAAACTTTTCCAAGTTTTTCATTGAAGATAAAAAAGTTCAATTTTTCGTCGGAATTTTATCAAACAATACAACTCAATTCTAGTTTCTCCAGAGAAAACAAAATCTTCCACTTCAGTTCTTTATTTCACAAGCCCGTAAATAAATTTAAAGTTCATTTCTAATTTTTCGGAGGAAGATGGAAAAAGTAAAAGTATACTTGTGAATATTTTAACTTAAAATAACCTTTTCCAGTTCAATTAAGACTTTTTTCAACGAGGTCAAGGAAAGTTCAAGTACTCTACTGAGCTTTACCAAATAACACAATTCAATTCTAATTTCTACAATGAAAGAAAAAATATTACAATTCATTTAATTATTTAAAAAATAAATAAATAAATTTTAATTTAAATTATTAATTTTTATGTTGTAGATAGAAAAATTAATAACTTAATTTTTATTATTTTCAAAGAAGATAAAAAGGTCTAGTTCAATTTTAAATTTTCTCAATGAAGTGAAGAAAAGTTCATGTTCTCTCTGAACTTTACAAAGCACAATTCAATTCTAATTTCCAGAAAAAATAAAAATCTTCCACTTCAGTTATTTATTTCACAAAAGACATAAAGAAATTTAAACTTCAATTCTAATTTTTCGGTGGAAGATAAAAAATGTAATACCATCATTGTGAATATTTTCTTTGAATATCCAAATTTATACTTCATTTCAGAATTTTCTCAACGAAGTGAAGAAATTTTGAAGCTCTATTCTGAACTTTACTAAATAACACACTTCTATTCTAATTTATCCAAAGAAAACTAAAATCTTACACTCCAGTTTTAAGTTCCCCAAAGAAATAAAGAAATTTAAAGTTATATTCTAAATTTTTAGATGAAAGATGGAAGAAGTAATACTATGACTGCGATTGTTTTCCATGAAGATCAAAAGTTTTACTTTATTTATAAATTTTTCTTAAATTCACTTCCAATTTTTCTCAAAGAGATTAAAAATTTAAAGTTATGTTCTAAATTTTTCATATAAGATAGAAAAACTCTTACATTGATTGTGAATATTAAACATGAAAATAAGGAGCTTCATTTTTATTCTGAGTTTTCTCGAAGAAGCGCAAAACGTTTAAATTCTCTTCAGAATTTTCTTGAATAAGAAAAAAAAGTTAACTCAATTCAGGCTTTTAACAATGAAAACGAAAAAACCTTCCACCTCAAATCTTAATTTCCCAAAGACCTAACAAATTTAAAGTTCAGTTCTAAATTTTTCTTTAGAAGATAGGAAAAGTTAGACTATGATTGTGATTATTTTCCAGTGAAGATAAAAAGTTTCACTTAAATTCTAATTTTCTTAAGTTCACTACCGATTTTTTGCAAAGAGATGAAAAATTTAAAGTTCTGTTCCAAATTTTTCATAGAAGATAGAAAAAGTTATACATTGATTTGAATATTCGACATGAAGATAAGGAGCATCACTTTAATTCTGAGTTTTCTCGAAGAAGTGCAAAATTTTCAAGTTCTCTTCTGAATTTTCTTAAAGAAGTGAAAAAATTTATCTCAATTCTGAATTTTACCAATGAAAATGAAAAAAGCTTCCACTTCAATTATTAATTCCTCAAACACATAAAAAATTCAAAGTTCTCTTCTAATTTTTCCTAAAAAATAAAAAAAGTCCATTTCAGTACTGTTTTTTTCTCAAAGAGATGAAAAATTTAAAGATCTTTTCTAATTTTAAATTAAATTTTAGCTCCTTTTGTCATATGAATTTACCCATCCAATTTTTAAATTAGAAAATGAGTGACTTATTCTATTATTAAAGACAATCGTTCAAACTCGTTCATCTAACCTTCAAACCAATAGGTTAGGTTAGGTATAAATAAATATTAATAAATAAATAGAAACATTTCTACATGTTTAACTTAAGTTAGGTTAGGGTAGGTTAACTTACCATGAGTGCTCGTGATAAGTTAACCTAATCTTTTCCAACGAGTTTGGTTGGATTAGTTTAGAATAGATTAAGTTAGGTTAGGTTAGGTTAGGTTAGGTTAGCCTACATATGCTTCAATTAGGTTAGCTTAGGTTAGGTAAGAGACATGCAAAAAGTTAGGTGTATGATTAGGTTAGGTTAGGTTAGAAGTTAGGTTAGATTAAGTTAGGTTAGGCTAGGTTAGCCTACGTACGCGCGCGGACGTAGGCTAACCTAGACTAACCTAAATTAGCCTAACCTAACCTAATCTAAACTAACCTAATCAAACACCTAAAATATTACCTGTCTCTCACCTAACCTAAGCTAACCTCAGTGAAGCGTACGTGGGCTAACCTAACTTAACCTAACCTAACTTAATCTAGCCTAACCTAACCTAACCATACTCGCCGGAAAAGGTTAGGTTAACTTATCATGAGCACTCATGATAAGTTAACCTAACCTAACTTAAACATGTAGAAATGTTTCTATTTATTTATTAATATTTATTTTTATCTAACCAAACCTATTGCTTTTAAGGTTAGATGAACAAATTTGAACGATTGTGCTCAATAATAGAACAATTCACTCATTTTCTAATTTAAAAATTGGTTGGGTAAATCCATAAGACAAAGGGAGTTAAAATTTGATTTAAAATTAGAAAAGAACTTTAAATTTTTCATCTCTTTGAGAAAAAAACAGAACTGAAGTGGAGCCTTTTTATTTTCTTGGAAAAATTAGAAGAGAACTTTGAATTTTTTATGTCTTTAAGGAATTAAGAACTGAAGTGGAAGCTTTTTTCATTTTCATTGGTAAAATTCAGAATTGAGCTACAATTTTACTTCTTTAAGTAAATTCAGAAGAGAACTTGAACATTTTGTACTTCTTCGAGAAAACACAGAATTAAAGTGATGCCCCATATCTTCATGTCGAATATTCAAATAAATGTATAAATTTTTCTATCTTATATGAAAAATTTGGAACATAAATTTAAATTTTTCATCTCTTTTCAAAAAATAAGTAGTGAACTTAAGAAAATTATATATAAAGTGAAAATTTTTATATTCACTGGAAAATAATCACAATCATAGTATAACTTTTCCTATCTTCTACAGAAAAATTTAGAACTGAACTTTAAATTTTTTATGTCTTTGAGAATTAAGAACTGAAGTGGAAGGTTTTTTCATTTTCATTGGTAAAATTCAGAATTGAGTTAACTCTTTTCTCTTCTTTAAGAAAATTCAGAAGAGAACTTGAACAATTTGCAAATCTTCGAGAAAACTCAGAATTAAATTGGAGTTCCTTATATTCATGTTGAATATTCACAATCAATGTATAACTTTTTCTATATTCTATGAAAAATTTGGAATATAAATTCAAATTTTTAATATCTTTGAGAAATATAAGAAATTAATTTAGTAAAAATTAAAATAAAGTGAAATTTTTAATTTTTATTGAAAAAAATCGCAGTCATAGTATTACTTTTTCTATCTTCCATCTAAAAATTTGGAATACAACTCAAAATTTAATTATTTCATTGGGGAACTTAAAGCTGAAGTGGAATATTTTTGTTTTCTCTGGAGAAATTAGAATTGAAGTGTGTTCTTTGGTAAAGTTCAGAAGAGAACTTGAACTTTTCTTCACTTTTCATTTTAAATTTCGTTGAGAAAATTTTAAATTGAACTAGAACTTTTTATCTTCCGGGAAAATATTCAAAATCATGATATTACTTTTTCTATCTTCCACCGAAAAATTTATAATTTAAGTTTAAATTTCTTTATGTATTTGTGAAATAAAGAACTGAAGTGGAAGATTTTTATTGTCTCTGTAGAAATTATAATTGAATTGTGTTAATTGCTAAAATTCAGTTGAGAACATAAACTTTTCTTCAATTCATTGAGAGAATTTTTAATTCAACTAGAACTTTTTATCTTCCATGAAAATAGTCACAATTAGGGTATTAATTTTTCTATCTCCCACCAAAAAATTTAGAACTGAACTTTTAATTTCTGTATGTCTTTGTGAAATAAAGAACTGAAGTGGAAGATTTTTGTTTTCTCTTGAAAAATTAGAATTGGAGTGTGTTCTTTGGTAAAGTTCAGAAGAGAACTTGAACTTTCCTTGACTTCGTTGAGAAAATTTTAAATTGAACTAAAACTTTTTATCTTCCGTGAAAATATTCACAAGTATGATATTACTTTTCCTATCTGCCACCGAAAAATTAGAATTGAACATTAAATTTCTTTATGTCTTTGTGAAATAAAGAAGTGAAGTGGAAGATTTTTGTTTTCTCTGGAGAAATTAGAATTGTAGCGTGTTCGTTGGTAAAGTTCAGAAGAGAACTTGAACTTTTCTTCACTTCGTTGAGAAAATTTTAAATTGAACTAGAACTTTTTATCTTCCGGGAAAATATTCAAAAGTATGTTATTACTTTTTCTATCTTCCGCCGAAAAATTTGGAATGGAACTTTAAATTTATTTATGTCTTTGTGAAATAACAAACTGAAGTGAAAGATTTTATTTTCTCTGGAGAAATTAGAATTGAATTTTGTTCTTTGGTAAAATTCCGAAGAGAACTTGAACTTTTTTATCTTCAGTGAAAAATTTGGATCAGTATTTCAAATTTTTCATCTCTTCGAGCCAGATCTGAAGTAAGGTGGAAAATTTTTATATTATTTGGAAAAAATAGAAATGATCAATGACTAATTTCTTTTTTATTGAGAAAATTCAGAAGAGAACTTGAACTTTCCTTCACTTCGTTGAGAAAATTTTAAATTGAACTATAAATGTTTATCTTCCATTAAAATATTCACAATCATGATAGTACTTCTTCTTTTTTCAACCGAAAAATTTAGAATTGAACTTTGAATTTATTTATGTATTCGTGAATTATGAAACTGAATCTGAAGATTTTTATTTTCTCAGGTTGAATTAGAATTGATTTTTATTCTTTATCAAAATTCTGAAGAGAACTTGAATTTTTCTTCACTTCGTTGAGAAAATTTTAAATTGAACTAGAACTTTTTATCTTCTTTGAAAATATTCACAAGTGTGGTATTACTTTTTCTATCTTCCACCGAAAAATTTAGAATTGAACTTTAAATTTTTTATTGGGGAAATTAGAATTGAATTGTGTTCTTTGGTAAAATTCAGAATAGAACTTGAATATTCACGATCAAAGTATAACTTTTCCTATCTTCTATGAAAAATTTGGAACAGAACTTTAAATTTCTTCATCTCTTTGAGAAAAAAAATCTGAACTGAAGTGGAAATTTTTGTATTATTTTGGGAAAATAGATTTGATCAATAACTTATTTCATTTTCATTGAGAAAATTCAGAATCGAGGTTGAGCCTTTCTTTTTCCGGGGAAATATTTGGAGTAGAAATTTGATTTTTGCATCTCTTTTAGAAAAGTCGGAATTGAATTTGAGAAAATTTAGAATTAAAATGAAACTTTTTATCTTCAAGATAAATAATTACAATCATAGTATAGGTTTTCTTATCTTCTACTGACAAATTTAAAAGTGTCAAACTCAGAAAAGCCCAAAACAGTAATTAAAATGCATCAAATCATAGATTTTAGAAAACACTCACCTACGAACGTCTAAGAGAAGTAGCTCAGAAAAGCGTAAAATAGCGAATTAGTTATCCCAAACTATTATTTTTAGACAAAAAACAATAAATACGGACTGAGAATCCTAGCTCTGAAAGGTCCTAATAAAAAACTACACATCCCAAATCATAATTTTCTGACAACACACACCTATGAAAGGCTAAGAAACCTAGCTAATAAAAGCCGGAAATAGCAAATTAACCATCCCAAATCATAAGTTTCAGACAGCACTCATCTATGAACGGCTAAGAAATCCAGCTCGGAAATGTCAAAAAATAGCAACCCACACATCCCAAATAATAGGTTTCAGACACCACACACCTACGAAAGACTAAGAAATCCGGTTATGAAAAGTCGAAAACAACAAATGAAAGATCCCAAATCATAATTTTCAGTCGACACACACCTACGGCAGGCTAAAAAACCTAGCTCATTAAAGCCTGAAATAGCAAACTACTCATCCCAAACTATTGGTTTCAGACAACATTCACCTGGGAAATACTAGGAAACCTTAGTTCAGAAAAGTCTGAAATAGCAAACTACACATCCCAAATCATAATTTTCTGACAACACACACCTATGAAAGGCTAAGAAACCTAGCTCAGAAAAGTCAAAAATAGCAAATTAACCATCCCAAATCATAGGTTTCAGACAACAATCACTTATGAACGGCTAAGAAATCCAGCTCTGATAAGTCCAAAAAGCAAACCACTCATCCCAAATCATATGTTTCAGTCAACACATCCCTACGAAAGGCTATGAAATCCAGCTCAGAAAAGTCAAAAATAGCAATCCATACAATCCAAATCATAGGTTTCAGACAACACACACCTACGAAAGACTAAGAAATCTGGCTATGAAAAGTCGAAAAATAGCAACCCACACATCCCAAATCATAGGTTTCAGACAACACATACCTATGAAAGACTAAGAAATCCAACTCAGAAAAACCCGAAATAGTAATTTACATATCCCAAATCATCGGTTTCTGAAAGCACACACCAATGAAATTCTAAGAAATCTAGCTCAAACAAGTCAAAAATAGCAAAATAACCATCCCAAATCATAAGTTTCAGACAACACACACCTATGAACGGCTAAAAAATCCAACTCAGAAAAGTCAAAAATAGAAAAACACACATCCCAAATTATAGGTTTCAGACAACACACACCAACGAAAGACTAAAAAATCTAGCTTAGAAAACCCCGAAATAGTAATTTACATATCCCAAATCATAAGTTTCAGACAAAATTCACCTGCGAAATACTAGGAAACCTTAGCTCAGAAAAGCCCGAAATAGCAAACTATTCATCCCAAACTAGAAGTTTCAGACAACAAACGCCTATGAGAGACTAAGAATCATAGCTCTGAAAAGTCCAACTTGCAAACTACACTTCACAAATCATAAGTTTCAGACAACACACTCCTCTGAACGGCTCAGAAATCCAGCTCAAAAAAGTCAAAAATTGTAATCCATCTATCCCAAATCATAGGTTTCATACACCACACACCAACGAAAGACTACGAAATCTAGCTCAGAAAAGTCCTAAATAGTAATTTACATATCCCAAATCATAAGTTTCAGACAACACACATCAACGAAAGACGAGGCTCGGGGAGAGCCTTTGAGGATCTGTGTGTCCCTTGAGGGCCGGGTGGTCCTTTGGGAGCTTGGGGGGACCTTTGAGGACCATGCACTTCCTTCGGGGTTGGGGTGGTGGAGATCGGAACCCTTTGGGGTTGGGGTAGAGGACCTCACGACACTGATCAAATGGAACTTGTGTATTATAACGACCACAGAGTTTCACCCTCAAATCCTCTTCTAAAACATCTTCAAAAATCATCTTTTAAAATGTCTCTAACCGTTTCACCGAAATAATTCCCTAAAATAATAATTTGTTCTGAAAAGATATAATAAAGCCTTAAAAAGTATTAAAATGGGGGCTCAGGAGCCTTTGGGGCGCCGGGGGCCCTTTGGGGGGCTCGGGGGGTCCTTTGGAGGTCTGGGGGACCCTTGAGGGCCGGGTGGTCCTTTGGGAGCCCGGGGGACCTTTGAGGACCGGGAGCTTCCTTCGGGGTTTGGGTAGGGGGATCGGAACCCTTTGGGGTTGGGGTAGAGGACCTCACAACTCTATTCAAATGGAACTTGTGTAGTATAACGACCACAGAGTTTCACCCTCAAATCCTCTTCTAAAATCATCTTTTAAAATCATCTTTTAAAATGTCTCTAACTGTTTCACCGAAATAATTCCATAACCTGTCTAAAATAGTTTCGCCCAAATAATCCCTAAATGTAATTTCAGCGTGTTCCTTTTTTTTGGCATTTCTGCGCTGGCAAATTTCAAATTACTTAGAAACCTGATTCCCGCGCTAAAACATTTCATCGCTAAGATGTTTCTTGGAGAATTGTTTCCATGGCGTTTGGTTATTAATATCTTTTGGAGTTCGACCAAAAGAGTTGTTTCCAAGGCAAAGACATTAATGACTTGGATCTATTCCTGGAGAAATGTTGACAGTACCTGTCAGACATTATTAAACTTTGCCTGGAAACAATTTGATTAATGACTGACATCACAGGTGTTCCAAATTCCCAATCGATTACGCAATCAATTTCTCAGAAATCCATTTCCCCTAGAGACTCTATGCCCATATTTGGTGTGCAAAAAAGTTGTAGGTGGCAGCAGGGTGTTCTCGTCGGAGTCAATAAGGCCTTTCTACTATTAACATTAATTTCAGTTAATTATTGATGCTGATTTTTGGTAGCTCTAAGCTTGGTAGATTGTTTGATTACATTTTTTCCCATTTTTGTTTTAATGAAATTCTTTACTTTTTCTTGAAAAACTTATTTTGAGAAAAACATTTTTAAATTAATAAAAAATAACAAAGCACTGTTTTATGAAGTAACGTACTATAAAAACCTATCCAGAAATGACAAAAATTATTTCAGTCAAGTTTAGATGCTTTAAAAAAAAAATTATTTAGTCCATGTAAAACACTTTTCCTTGGTTACCAAAAAATAAAAGAAGTCTTTGAATTTTATGAACATTGACAAAGAATTGGTAAGAAAATACTGAAAATTTAGCGAGAATTAAGGCCAAAAGATAGTGGCGGTTTTTCTCCGAAACCACCAATTTTTTTCTAAAATCTGTCGAATGATTCACTGTTTAATAGCAACATGTTTAAATAGTTAATGTGATTTAAAATATCCTTATTCGGTCATGATTGAAGCAAACCTGGCTGTTTTCAAGGAAAACTAACAAAAAATTTAATAGAATTTGGGCTTAAAACACCAGGGAGAAAAAAGGACTTACCAAAATTTCTTTTGAGCCACCTACTGGGTTGTCAGTTGCCACAGTGACTTTGTTTAAACATTCTGGTGCTGTTGTTGATAGAATGTTGTCAGTACGGTCTTGCGATGCATCCATGGTGATAGGTGATTCTGCCATGCCTTGATGTTCAATATGAGGTATTACAGGGACTATGGCGTCTTGAAGATTTTCAGAGGCAACAACAGGTTCATCCAAGGTTTCCGGTGGGCTTGCTGTTACAGCAAAATCTACTGTATCAGTCGGTATTTCAGCAGACGAACGTGGGGAAACATCGAGCTGGGCAGGAGGTTTCTGCAGTTCAATTGGTCCATCAGTGTTTACGTAGGAGTCGCATCCAACCAAGTTTCGATTTTCTGTTGAAACATTAGTAGCCTCGATTGTATTCTCCTTTGTATTTTCAGCTAGAACGGAGTTAGTAGCCAGAATTGCAACAAAGTTTTCAAGTTTTTCTTCTATTTTGTCTAATCGAGTGACCGACCTCTCAAGAAGGTCCCTTTTAAACTGAAATACATAAATAGCCCTTAAAAGAAAACAATATATGGTAGCCATATAGGCCTACACATTACATTTCAGAAAAACCCTTGAATAAGAATAAATACAAAATATTTAACGCGTGATATCCTACCAATACAGTCATTAAAATTAGTCTACCCTTGACTTAAGAAATAGTAATTAAAAACCAGCGCATCTACGCTTTTAGAGAGGGCGGGCCCAACAGAATCAAGTTATTTGATAATTTTACCAAGAGCGGAAAAGTATGCTTTTCAAAACGGCCCATACCCGAAGACAACTCCCCCTCCCTCCCACTAGACTGCAGCTGACCATAAATAAAAACTTGCCCCACAACAAAACAAATGTTTCATAAATTTGTTTCTTTATTCATGACTTATTCATATTATTCATGAACCTTATATTCCTTTGCTTCTTTAAAAACTGTTTTTTCAAAAATTACAAATTAAAAAAATATCAATTCTCGCTGTTTCTTAAAAGATGGCCTAAGCAATACTCAAAATACGAAATTTTATGTATATTAGCGAGAAATTAATGCATATAGTCTAGGATTTTAGCGGATAGTTATTGGCTATTGGGGTAAAAAAAACTTTGCATTGGTTTTGAAAATGTAGGGTTTTCGTGGGAGACGAAGTATCTTTGCGGAGAATTCTAGTGTACTATTTTATACAATTAATTGTGACAAGACAAATCCATGCAGCAAGGGAAAAGAGCACTAAGAAAATATCCCAAGTAATGATAATAAGGATAAATAACATTTGCGTATAGAATGCTTGCGAAAGCGACAATTACAGCGAGTCAACAACGAAAAGTGAAGAACAAAGAAACACGTAGTTACGGGTAGTCAAAAGGGCGTAGTTCAAGAATTACAAGGTATATTAATTTAGAACTTTCAGAAAATGATAAGCGAAATGATCAATTGACCAAAAAAGCAACAATTACACGCTCATAAAGGCAAAACTCGGTAATGAAGGTAATAATAATTAACAAAACATTGTCAAATTAAGCCCAATACCAAAAAGCTAATCAACAAAAACGTGTCGGCAAAAATTAGAGCTAGAGCTAATTCTCTTTCGAATACGAAATGCAAAGAAAGCCTAAAACCCTTCAAAAATAATACCTTTGACTTTGAACATAAAGTGCGCTCTGGCACACAAAATATTCGGAGAAAAAGGTTTGAAGTGATTGCTTGATCAAGACGCTAGTAGATTTTTAAAGAAATTACGAGGTGATAAGTAAATTTTCTCAGAATATTTGAACACGTTGAAATAGATCCAAAAGCAATTACACTTATTTTGAATATACTGGAAAAAACAAAACTAATAACAACAACAAAACAAGATTTTACTATAAGACCCCCTGGGACATTTATTAGAATCACTTTTGTTTTATTAAGTTGTGCTTATTACAAATTGACTGCCTTTTTAGAACATATTAGATTGGGATTAACATTTTGAACTCGATGAATTATTTCAAAGGCTTCGAGTAAACTTCCACTTTTCCTGTTTATTTGAGTTGAAAGACTCAACTTTTCAAGTTCAAAGTTTACTAAATAGGTTGTAATTATTTTTACACCTAAAAAAATTGAAGATGGTTGGTTTAAATTTAAGGTTTTTGATTTTTATTCCAATCATTGGAATCGTCTTATCAGGATAACTTTTGCAAGAAAAAATTGTACACGTGAATACTTAAAGCAAGCAATAGAGAAGCCATTTGTTTGTTTGAATTTGATGATGATCATAATTTGTTTATACATTAAATACCTTAATTTGCACTTTGGAACAAATTATGCTCCATCTTGATGTGTTAATTCCTCCATACTTGATGATGTGAATGATTAAACATCAAATACATCCCACTGGTATTTCCATGGAACACTATTCCATTTGACATCTAATAATTTCTTTAAAGCTTCATCATTAGGTACTGAGACTGTTGTATTTGAGAGGCTATTCCAGTGGTTTACTACACGGGAGGAGAAAAATTTGTTGTCGGTGTCGAGTTTTTACAGATGGCTTGAACAGCTTCTTTGAATGTCCCCTCCTGTCAGTGCCTATATTAAGGGAAATTAGCAAATGAATTGGGGGGACGGAAGAGTTTCTTGTAAAGTAAGCTTATATGTAATAATAATATCAGCTCTTCGTCGTCGGTAAACCAGTATAGATAATTTCAGCTTCTTGAAATTTTCATCATAAGGCTTGTCTCTCGTCTTAGATACTGCCTTTGTGGCTCTCCTTTGCACCCCTTCCAGAAGCTGCAGGTGGCCCCTGTATCCTGGTGATGCTAAGTATATTCCAAAATCAAGCACTTGTCTGAGAGGGGCTTGTACAGCCGCACAAAAACATAGAGAAACCTCCTGGTTATAGTTTTTTTTTCAAGAGTGCTAGAACAGAGTTTGCATGAGACTCAGTCTTCCTGCAGTTTGAATAGAATTTACACTAATTGTCAACAACGATTCCAAGATCCCTTTCTTCCTCCACACTTTGCAGCTCTTGAATTTTATTTTCGGCTGAATTGACCATAGTATACTTGAAACCTGGGTTGAACTTGCCAAAATGAATAACACTACATTTTTCAATATTGAAGTTCACGTGCCTTGTAAGATAAGATATGCTTTATTGCTAAAAAACGGCTATCACAAGCCTAAATGGGTCGAATTCGCACTTTTGCGTCAATAAAACGAAAAAAAACAATGAAAAACAAAGAGACGAACAACAGCAGAAAACTATAAAAGGGTCAATGTCAAATACATAAAAATGTTAAAAACAAATTAAACTCACAAAATTAGAAGATCAATGCCAAATCAGCAAAAAATGTCAAAATAACAAAAACTCGTAAAATTTAAAAGGGGATTAACAAATTAAAACAAAAACATAAGTTAGGTATGTGACTAAAAAATAAAAACCTCAAAATGAATATTAAAATTGAAAATTATGAGGTAAAAAGGGAGTGAGGGGGGAGGGAAGACTGCGGAGACTGGCTAGGCGATCATGAGAGTCATTTAACTCAAACAAAAGAGATCTGCTTGTAGTGAATCATGACTGACTGCACCAAACAACTTTGAGTCATCAGCATAGAGAGTTAAATGATTTGTAGTTAATTGAAAAATATCATTTATATAGATATTGAATAGAGTAGGTCCTAATACAGTATCCTGCGGGACACTAGTAGTGACTCCACATCTCTCAGAGAGGATTGATTCTCCTTTATTAGCAAAAAGCCTCACTCTCTGTGTTCTATCAGTAAGAAAAGCTGAGTACCAGCCCACAAGGTCTCCATTTATTTTACATGAGATGAGTTTCATGTTCAAGTCTAGATGTGGAGCTTTGTCAAATGTTTTTGCAGGGTCAAGAAACAAGATATCCACCGGCAAGTCCTGATCAATCAGGTCTGTTATAACATGATAAGTCTCCAGAAAATTAATTCTGGTTGAATACCATGGTGACTATACGATAGTAAACCCATTAAGTTTGAGATGCTTCATGAGAGAGTCATTTACCATTCTTTCCAGAATTTTAGCAACGGCAGAAGTTGTACTTATGGGATGGTAGTTTTCTGAACTGGCTTTATTTTCCTTTTTGAACAAAGGAGTGACAAATACTGTTTTGCAGTCTGTTGGCACTTCTTTGACACATAGGTAGTTTTGCAAGAATCGGGAGAGTGGCTTGGCAATGTCTTCAGCAGCTTCTTTTAGAAGACGTCGATGTAACTTATCTGGCCCAACTGATTTGTTGACATATAGTCGTCTGAGGATATAGAAACTATGAATCTCAATGGGCTCCATTGGACGGTGGATTTGTGTGGGTTCAACATTGGGTAGGTCTGTATCTGATGTGCCATCATCATTAATTTGATAGATCCAAATCTAATCAACTCAAACAAAATAATTTAAGTGAACCCCTTTTTTCCACTTTTGCGTTAAACTACATTTTTATTAAGAGCGTAAGTTTCATTCAGATGTGAAACTCTGAATGGAGTTATTATAGCGTTTGACACAAGTCTATTTCTTCACTGTATTTTAGGCTTTTCTCACCAATGAGCAATTGGCTTTAAATCCCTTTTGAATTAAAATTGAGAAAGATTATAGTTTTACAATTTTGGGTGACATTAAAATACAAAATTCAAAATAGAGTTTCAAGAATTTGCAAAAGAAATACAATTTTTTTGCTACAGAGATATAACAGCCAGTAATGTATATTCACTGCATACATTTATGTATTTGCACCTGTTTTTTTATTTAAAGTTAGTTGTGTTATATTTTAAATTATTCCAACTAGAAACCAAAAACAATACCTTACAATTATATTTGGTTGCAGAGGCAGGCATAATTTTAGCTCAAATATTCAGAAAAGCTATTTATTAATTTCTTGATGCAAATCAAGATTTAATTTGTAGAAGCAAAATCCCCCTCACCCTGCCTAAACCAAAAAACTATCTAAGGATTGTAGTTAAGAGGACTCTATTGTTTTAGTTTTGCCTCAAAAAGGTTAATCTATTTCAAACCAGCTAACTTTAAGAAATATTTAGCTAAGATATAGTTTACAGGGAAGAAACTTTTATTTTAAAATTTAGCTTATATTTCTTCTTTCTAAACCACACGTGCCACATAGTTCCATCCATTCGGCAGTGTTTTACCACTCTTGGTACGCAAGACCATAGTTACATCATTTCTTATTGTGAAATTCGGCGATCCCTCAGAATAATGAAAACATATTCATAATTGTTAATTTACATTCAAAAACAAGATATATTTTAACCCTAGGCACCGAATACTGGAAGAGCAGACTTTTGCAATAATGTATCTTCATTTGAGATGGTTTCCTGAATGGATTAGGATATCCCTAAAACCAATCTAATGCTTCCTCAATAGGAGGGCAGAAAAAATAATGAAAGAGGAAAAACTAAAGCGAAGTAGAAAAGGAAAAGCGGGATTGCCGAGAGGGAAATAAGAGAGGGAAAAAACATGATTAATATAATCAAACCTGATGGATATCATCAATTACCATTTAAAAGCGAAACTGTTTTTTATTTATAACTGTGCCAATCTGCATCACATTTACAATATCTGTAACTGCATTTAGAGAATAAAAAAACGTATTATTTAAAACAAAGATTATTCTCATTTTTTAACAAACAAGTGAAAGAAAATGAATCGAAGAATAAAAAATATCCAGAAAAGGGAGAGAAGTGCTTCCAATTTAGACAACAAAACTAAATGAACAACACACGATAAAATGATTGCCAAGTATCAGAACAAGAGGGACAATAAAAAATATACATCGGATTTTATTGCCCAGAAAGGTTATAGCAATGTACTTGACGTGTTTTTTTTTGTTTTTTTTTACTAGAAATAAAAGGAAGATGATTTTACTCACTGCTTCCATGTATTCCAGGAACCACTTTAGTGGGGTATATGTATGAGCAGAGTTAAAATTGCAATTAATTTTGATGCCTGTAATGCTCTCACTCTGTAACATCACCTTTATTTTGTATTAAGACTTCAAATTTAGTCCTTCTGTTTGATTCTTGGATGCTCATAAAACCCAAAACCTTTGATTCGTTAGCCAACAGTGACCTCTCTAAACTTTCGTATACTTTTGCGGTTAAAAATGGAAATCCTTTATATCGTTGTCATCTTTATCTTCCTACATTCCAAATTTTTTGGTTCTTTTGTTAATAATAGCACCCTTCTTAAAGCTAGTGAATCTCTGTGAGAGTGGTTTCACTTGGTTAGAAAATACAGGCTGTACTCAGGAGAGTGAAAAAAATATGTGTCCAAATCAAACATAATTATTAGTAATATACTCAAAATAAATGTAATAAAGGTCAATGAAAAGATAATTTGATAACTTTCCCCACCAAAATAAAAATCCTGTATTCAACATTGTGATACTAGTTCTCTTGCCCTAAATGTGTGTTGATCTAGTGTGTGAGTGTTTTCTTGTCTATCACAGGTTTCTCCTCTACTATTCGATGTTCATTTAGTCAAAGGGTCTTTTGTTGATCAAAGGAAGGCCATACCCATGTCTACGACATCCTTCTTGATGTAAATTTGTCTTTGAAGCTATATGATGATTTGAATAAAATAATGGTATTCAGAAGCTTTGATATTCTAAGAAATCTCAACCACACTCTTCCTTGGTCACTTCTGAGGATCTGTTTCAAAAGTTAGTTCAATCGTGTGATTCATATTGCAAAGTTATACGGACATCTGTTGGAACCCTTGGTCCCAGTTTTGTCAGATAAATGTCCCTCCCAGATTCATTTCTTTGGGCCCCTTAATTATTTTCCTTCTCTTAGTAATAAATATTAATTTTCCTATTATTTTTTGACGCCATTTTGGGTCCTCTTAACTGCGTACGTGCTTAATAGACCATGAGGGAAAAATTACACTGTTAGGGTAGTTGACTAGTAAATTAGTAGTTCTAGGATGAGCTGGAAAGATTCATTTACCACCCCTAGTAACCCCCGCCGCGTGCTGCGGCGAACTTGCTGACATTAAAAATTCAATTGCGGGGTCGTTACTTTTAGAACGTTTTTGTTTGAATACCTAAAGAATTGTCTTTGTACCTTTTTTACGTATAAGCATAGGTCGAAAATAAATTATCACTTAGAAATTATTATCAGTCAACTATTTTTTTAGATGCGGACATACACCATCCGTTCACGTTAGTATACAGAACTGCTGGAGTAACCGCGGAAATACCTCTAATTTGGGGCCAGCAAGGGATCTCCCCTTCCAGTAAGTGGCATAGCAACTCTTTGCGCCATTTTTGCCTTTAAAAGCGGTGAACCCGCACAATAATCCTCCAATAAGTGGTGCCAGCGTTACTCACACATTCAATAAGTGGTGGCAGCAAGAACAGGAATTATTAACAGCGTTGATAATAAAAGAATTCCACGTTTTTGAAGAGACGATTAATTTGGCCTATAAAGTAGCCTATTATGGTGACATATAAAAAGACAAAATTACGCATTTAATTAATAAAATTATGAAAGTCAATAATGGGCTCTGGGCTTTGTTAGACGAAAATAAAAAAGAATGACGTGAAATTAATGAGTTGAGTCTACAGTGGGGGAATCTCCGTATTTAAAAGTATTACAGGGTTTAAGGACAGATAAGAAAACGTTGAAAGTTGGGTGTATTATTTGAGTGAATTGGCGAACTTAGAGATAATCTTCAGTGACGAAGGTTAAAAGAGTATTGAGGACAGCAAATTAGGAGAATTTGTCAATTTGAGCGCATATTGGACAGGGAAGGTGAGATGCACCTGTCCTATTGAGTAATCTGCCCAGGAGGAGATTATATTTGGAATACGAGTATCCAGGAGGGATACGTGATTTGTTTTAGAGGGTAGTTCCCCTGTTTGAGTTTAGTCCAGCTAATTCACTAGTGGAATATTCGCGCAGTTTTTCTGATTATTTTCTCCTCCAACCCCTGTTAATTCGTTTTTCGGAGATATAATTCACTCGCGTAAAACTGCTTGTGATGAAAGAAGTCGTTATTCCCTAATGAAGTCTAGACATTCCGGTTATTTTAAAAATTGTTGAATCTCATTACACGGAGCTGATAATTCACAATAGTAATTGCGCACCATAATTTTTGCGTGACAGTTTTTGAACTTACCAAGATTGGCGAATTGAATAAGAGATAATATAATCAGAGAGAAGTAGACGCGGTAAAATGAGGGGGTACAAAAAAACTTAGGAAGGATATATGAAAAAACAAAACAAACTAACCCCTCAGAGGCTGTGCCAAATGAAGGGGAATTACAAATAAAAGAAAATACGGATAGAGATAGGACAGATATAGAACAAATGAATTCAGAAAAGGAATGGAAAAGAAATAATGACAAACGAAATTTTGAAATTATGCCGGACAGAGATGAGATTGAAAGGGCGAGTGAGGCCAATAGAAAAAAAGAGAGAGAGATAGAAAAGAAAGGGAGAAAGATAAGAGACAACATATATTAAATTTCATGAAGGAAATGAGAATAGCCAGAGAACGAGAAGACAAAAGAGATAGACAAGAAAGAGAGAAAGAAAAATAGCTAGAGAGAAAGAAGACAGATATCACCAAGAGTTTAAAAGAACCATGATAGGTCTAATAGAAGCCCACTGGGGAATTCTAGAAAGGGAGATTTTATCACAACTAACTTCTAGGCTGTCAGATAGCCATAATAATTTGTCTAAGAATCAATTGGGAGAAAACGAAAATTACCAAACATTAAACACTTTTAGGAGAAAATATAATACTTCGCTAACTACGGGGGAGATGAACCGGCCCATAAAACAAATGAGAAGGCTGTGCCACCCTGTTGGAAAAACGAAATACTTGATACGCGGGTTCAAAATGTCGATAATCCACAGAGGGGTGCGGAAATAAATAGACAAGATAATATTGAAAATAAGATGCGCGAAATTGATTTTTCAGGAAAATTTGCAAATAATAGAAACCTTGAGAACACTTTTAATGAATATAAGACGCGAAAAAGTACAGGCCAAAATGAAACACCGATTTTACCAGAGAAAAAGGAGACAAAATTTATTGTACGCGCTTTTCCTCGGAAAGCTCGAGAGATTTTAGTAGAATATGAAAAACCAAATGTCAGAGTTCAATTCCCATTTGATGATGAAATATCTGTTTCTGCGGTAAGAATAAAAAAGACTAAAAGAGAGAAGAAAGATATTAAGCGGAACTACAATAAAGAAAGACAGTCGAAGATGGACACTAGAGTCCAATTCAGATTTCATGACGATTTATTTAATGCTACTACAAAAGAAAAGAAAACTAAGAAAGAGAAAAGAGATATTAAACGGAGCTACAATGAAGTAATGCAGTCAAATAAAGTGGACACTGGAGTCCAAATTAGATATAACGGTGATATATCATTTGGCGTAAATGACAGAATTGAGAAAAGTAGAGAAAAAAAGAGGAATGCAAAGAAGAGACAAGATTTGGAGATTCAGCCTGCAGTGGCGAAAAATAAAAAAATGTTGGATGGGCTAAGCCTTGAAAACATAGATAATAGGGGGGACAACGAGGTCCAAGACCCATAGGGAAAATCGCAAAATTACAATAAAACGGAAACACCTAGGACGGAGGAGAAGACCCATGACATAGAATTGACTTGTCAAGAACAAGTTACGGAAAGATTAGGGGATACTGAATTTTGGGTTGTATCGAAGAAATCTGATATTGGTCTGATCAACTCAAAAGAGGGTTTGTTCCTTTTTGATGGGGAGGAATCCCTTGGGGAAGATCCCCTGCGGGAAGTTGCAAAAGATAGTCATTTTCCTCAATGCACAACTAGCGGACAAGTTGTTATCCCTTTACCGAGATTTTGCCTTTCTGATCTAGAGTCCTTGGGGGATACTCTCTCCCAGTCACTTCATACTTCACCCAAACCTTTGTCCAGCAACCCTATTCATAGCTCTTATTCTTTATGGGAGTCGACAAGTATTTCCGGCAAATTGTATTCAGTGGGAGATGTATCCAAATTTCATTTTCAATTAGCATCAAGGTATATTCTTCAGTTAACTATTCCAGGGGAGGGGAATCAGAAAAAAGCGATTCATGGTTCGCTCAGATTTTTACTTCATTTTCCTGAACCCTTATCGTTTTCACAGGCCTGTGTATTTTCGGCCTTAGACTATTTGAAATTATGCCAAGGGGCAATCTACTTTTTTATCGAGATTTGGGGTTGTTTCCACAGATGGAAATTAAGAGGCTAGTGCAGTAAATTTTTCACGATGGCTGGCATCATCACATGTGCCAGAAACTGATTCTCTACTCCTCTCAAATGTAAATTTGTGACAGCAAGAAAATTTTTGTTTTTGATTGTGCTGTGCACAATGAATTTCTACGAGTCCCGAGGACGACATCCGGCAAATATTTTCCAATGAAGGAGGAAGAGAGACTGCTGATAGATGAGGAAAACTTCATAGGACCCTATACTACTCGGCAGGGCAGAAACCCCTGGTACTACAGGAACTCTCAGGACGAAATGAACCTAGAAGACCTGGTAGACTAGAGGAAGATTAAAAGTACGTTTAGTGTTTATTTTAATTTGATATTGTGTTTGAATTTCCAGCCAATCCAACGGGGATGTGGGCAATTTATCTTAGGAGGGAGGTGTTGGAACCCTTGGTCCCAGTTTTGTCAGGTAAATGTCCCTCTCCGATCCATTTCTTTGGGCCCCTTAAGTATTTTCCATCTTTTAGTACTAAATATTAATTTTCCTATTATTTTTTGAGGCTAATTAGGTTCCTCTTACCTGCGTACATACTTAATCAACCATGCTCGGATAATTACACTGTGTTGATATTGGACTATAAACCGATTTGTTATAGTAGGATATGTAAAAATTCATTTACCACCCTATGAACCCCCGCCGCGTCCATTTTGTAGTGTTCTTTTTTTTCATAACTATTTTCTAGTGATGTACTGGGCGTAAACGTTGTTTTTTCTAACTATCTTAAAGTCAATGTAATTGTCTCTAGTATATTTCTCTTTCAACAATAAATTATCCCTTAAACATCATTATAAGTCAGCTATGGTTTTAGTTTATGAATTATACAAGCCGATCACGTTAGTATAAAGAACCGTTGGAGTAACCACGGAAATACCACTAATTTGGGGCCAGCGAGGGATCTCCCCCTCCAGTAAGTGGTATAGCAACTCTTTGCGCCATTTTTGCCTTTAAAAGTGGTGACCCCGCACAATAATCCTCCAATAATATCTATATCCGTTTTCTAACGCTTACAATGAAGCCATAAATCTAAATCAGGAAGCAAATTATTCAGAAGCTAAACTGTTACTGGATGGTCTTAAGTCGTTACTATAAAGGTTTCATGTTCTTTCCTTTGCTGATTTCTCAAAAATTCAGCTCAAAGGTTATCTTCCAAGGTCTATAGGATTTAAACCAGAACATAATTTGCACTTTAATGATAACAAAATACATACTGAATGTTTTCACTTTTTAACGTTATTAAACAAAAATTGTTAAGTCTTTCAGGAACAAATTCAAGTTTATGTATATTAAACTATCAATCCGTATTTATTTGTTTTATTTTATATAAGTACAAACTGTATTCTGGTTATCAAAAGACATAGGGGGTTTTAGCGATGCTTAGTTTAATTTCTACTCGTTTTGAGTTTGACTCGATTATTTATTGTAATTTTTGTTCGATTTGGGTTTTATTTATTTACTGAATGTTATTTTTTTATAGTTCTGAGTTTGGAAGATATTTGACTTTATTTCTGTTCATTTTTTGGTTTACTGAAACTCTTTATGTTTCTTTAAAAACTTATTCTGTGGAGATTTAAAAAGATTTTAAAATAATTTCTATTCGTTTTTATTGACATTATAATTTTGTTTTAAATTTTTTTGTTTCTTTATACGAATCCATAGTTTGGATTGCTGTTTGTACGTTGGAGAATGTTTTTCAACAATTTTTAACAATATTCACATTTTTGAAATTTTTGGAATAAATAACATTGTTTAACTTAGTTTTATGCTATCTCAAGTTGATCTGAAAAATTAAACTTAATAGAAACGAAACTCAGAGAAGAGAGAAAGTAACAAAATGAAAAATAAAATCAAAAAAGGGTGAAAAAACGAGGATTTTGTCAGCCAGTAAACCATGAAGATGACAAAATATAAGCAAATATTTCGACAAGGACCTCCGCCAAGTCGTCCTCAGTGCTAAACAAAAAAAAAAGTTTTTTCCTTGTCCGCTTTCGTAATTACTATGTTTTTGTCTTTTTTTAAATTTTGGAAGATTTTAATTTCTTCCTTTGATTGAGTTGAAAGTGACAAAGATGGCCTATAATCAAGAATACTCTTTACAATTTCACCTCTGAGTAGGTCTGGATTTTTGACTTCACCATGAGAGCTCAAAATAGCAGATTCCACACCCGTAATAATTTCTGATGTATTTATGTGTGTTTGAGCCATTGCAAATTTTGGTCCTTTTGAAAGAATACTTAGTTCCTTGGATGTAAATACCTTAGAGGATAAATTTTCCAAAGGAGGACCAGGACAAAATCTACGAAGGAAAATCCGTGTTTATTGAAACTGTTGAAATTCCAGTTTTGAGAATTTTTCCGATCAACAAGTTTTTGCTAAATGGAATATGTGTCTGAAAGACCTATGTGAGATTTGTAAAATCTGGTGAAAATCTTGAGGGGACAAAATCTGATATAATAAGGATTTTAAATTAAGTATTTTATTACTAAGGACGTATATTCTGGATCTATGGTCTTTTAAAATATGTTTTAAAGTTTTGAAACCCATTCTCTTAATAAATGGGCCTACAGATTGTGTGCCTAAATGTAGGTTGAAACCTAAAGAAGATGGAAGAATTCGATGTTTTTTACAGGTTTCTAAAAAATTAAACTGAAAAATAAGATTTGCATGTTTATTAACACAATTTTAAAAATCTAAAACAATATTGGTCCAATGCTCCCCGTAAGCTTGACGTAAATACATTCTTAGACCACACTGGCTATATATGACAAACGAAACTCAGAGAGGAAAGAAACTAACAAAATGAAAAACAAAATAAAAAAAGGGTGAAAAAACGAGGATTTTGTCAGCCAGTGAACCATGAAGATGACAAAATATAAGCAAATATTTCGACAAAGACCTCCGCCAAGTCATCCTCAGTGCTAAAAAAAAAAAAAAAAAATAAAGAAAAAAAAGAAACAAAAAAAACATGAACATCTAACCTTTCGAAATTTACTGCACAAAGACAGAACAGACACTGAATAAAATACCCGTCAGGAATCAATGAAAATGAATTTAACAAGATGATTGTGCAAGGATCTTTCGTCTTGCAATAGTTTTAGCTGGTCTAGAATTTCGGTTTTCATTAGATATGCAAAAAGGTTCTTTTAAGTTTTTTCGGGTGAAAATATTGATTGAGTCCTTCAAGATTAAACTGTCGTAAATTGGGCTTAATGAAATATCTCCAGTACCTCTATTTATTGCTTAATTTTGGTTCATATATTTTTTTTATCTCAATTACCTCTTTAAAAGTTTGTGGTACGCCATTTACAGTTGATATTAAGGTTGCCTCGTCAAACAGAACTAGATGGTTCGGATTTACGAAAATATGCGAAGCCAACGCCGAATCAAAGTTGTCATTGTTATTTTTTAATCTCAGGGACTTATTTATCGAAATTTCGTGCTCATGCAAACGTTCACCTAGTTGTTGATGGGTCCTACCAATGTAAAATTTTCCAAAAGAACACGGGATTCTGTAGACACCACTACCCAGTACAGGGTCTGTTTTATCCTTTCCTGAGTTGAAAAAGTGTTCAACTTTTTATTCGGTTTTGAAAGAAACAGAGATATTATGTTTTTTTAAAAATTTTCCAAGTCTATCGCAAAGTTTCAGAATATATGCTAAAAAAATCAAAGTTTTTTTTTTCAAAAGCTGATGTAACTAAATCTAAGTAAACAAGCCTCCTATTTCGTTCTGTTATCTTTTTTAATCGTATAAAACTTATATTTTAAATTAGTTTTATTGGGTAACCATTGCAAAAAAGAAGAATATCCTTGACATAAATTAATTCAGAATTTTTATGATTACGGGAAAAAATTTTTAAAACTCTTTCTAATAAAGACTATTACCCTTCTTATCGAAGAAGACGGGTGATGGGAAAAGGAATGTAGATATCAATAATTGCGATTTGGCTTCTTATATATGGAGAATTAAAGACTAGGATTTGTTTTTATAATCAAAACATCCAAGAAAGGCAGCTTATCAAAATCTTCGAGTTTCATTGTGAACTGGAGATTCGAATCAAAAGAGTTCAAATGTGCCAGAAAATCTCTTAGAGAGTCTTGTCCATGTTCCCAAGCAGAAAGGATATCATCAACAAAACGAAACCAGATAGAGTGTTTTAAGTGGAAACTATTCAAAGCAGACTGTTCTATGAAATCCGTGTAAAAATTTGCCAAATAAGGAGACAAGACAGTGCCCATGGATAAGCCCATTATTTGAAGAAAAAATTTGTTTCAGAATTTAAAATACGAGGAGAACTTATTGCAAAGACGGACAAGGGTCATTATTGTATCAATTTCCAAAGTTTTGTAATCCGACCAAGCTGAATTTTCCTCTAATTTTCTTTGTAAAGCCTGCTCACATTTATGGACATCGCATGAAGTGTACATAGAAACTGCATCAAAACTAGATAAGACGGTATTTTCTGTTGTACTTTTCTTTTTTAACTTCTCAACAAGATCCATGGAGTTTTTTATATATTATTTCTCTGTGCTTCAAAGATGCTTAAAAATGATGGCCAAGAAGCGTCCTTGATTCAGAGCTAAAGACCAATAAATCGCTACAAGAGAACGTGACAGATAACCTCTCATGGATTCTAGTTAGACCATAAAACTTTAGGGTTGAACAGCCTTTCGGGTAAAATTTTCTGTACAGTTGAGGGGTAATTAGTCTAGTATCTTTTAAAATTCCTAGTTCATTTCTCAATTTCTGTGTGTATTTGTCTGTGGGATCAAATTTTATTTCTTTGGAAATATTTTTATCCATTAAAAGGGTGTTTATTTTTAATTCATAATCTGCAGAATTCATAATTACAGCTGTGTTTCCCTTGTCCGCTTTTGTAATTACTGTGTTTTTTTGTTTTTTTTTTAAGTTTCGGAGGATTTTAATTTCTTCCTTTGATTGAGTTGAAAGCGACAAAGATGGCCTATAATCAAGAATACTCTTTACAATTTCACCTCTGAGTAGGTCTGGATTTTCGACTTCACCATGAGAGCTTAAAATAGCAGACTCCACGCCCGTAATAATTTCTGAAGTATTTACGTGTGTTTGAGCCATTGCAAATTTTGGTGGTTTTGAAAGAATACTTAGTTCCTTGGATGTAAATACCTTAGAGGATAAATTTTCCAAAGGAGGACCAGGACAAAATCTAGGAAGGAAAATCAGTGTTTGTTGAAACTGTTGAAATTCCAGTTTTGAGAATTTTTCCAATAAACGAGTTTTTGCTGAATTGAATATGCATCTGAAAGACTTATTTGAGATTTGTAAAATCTGGTGAATATGTTGAGGGGACGAAATCAGATATTAAAAGGATATTAAATTCAGTATTTTATCACTAAGGACGTATCTTCTGGATCTATGGTCTTTTAAAATATGTGTTAAAGTTTTGAAACCCATTCTCTGAATAAATGGGCCCTCAGAAAGTATGCCTAAATGTAGGTTGAAACGTAAAGAAGGTGGAAGAATTCGATGTGTTTTACAAGTTTCTAAGAAATTAAACTGACAAATAAGATTTGCATGTTTCTTATCACAATTTAAAAAATCTAAAAAAATATTGGTCCAATGCTCCCCGTAAGCTTGACGCACATACATTCTTAGACCACACTGGCTATACATGACAACCGAAACTCAGAGAGGAGAGAAAGTAACAAAATGAAAAATAAAATAAAAAAAGGGTGAAAAAACGAGGATTTTGTCAGCCAGCGAACCATGAAGATGACAAAATATAAGCAAATATTTCGAAAAGGACCTCCGCCAAGTCGTCATCATTGAAAAACAAAAAAAAAAAAAAAAAAAAAAAAAAAAACGAAAATCTAACCTTTCGAATCTTAATTTAAAAATACAGAACAGACACTGAATAAAAAACCAGGCCGGAAACAATTAAAATGAATTTACCAAGATGATTGTGCAAGGATCTTTCGTCTTGCAATAATTTTAGCTGGTCTACAATTTCGGTTTTCATTAGATATGCAAATAGGTTCTTTTGAGTTTTTTCGGTTGAAAATATTGATTGAGTCCTTTAAGATTAAACTATCATAAACTGGGCTTGATGAAATATCTCCAGTATCTATTTTTATTGCTTAATTTTGGTTAATATATTTTTTTTATATCAATTACCTCTTTAAAAGTTTGTGGTACGCCATTAACAGTTGATAATGAGGTTGCCTCGTCAAACAGAACTAGATGGGTCAGATTTACGAAAATATGTAAAGCCAATGCCGAATCAAAGTTGTCATTGTTATTTTTTAATCTCAGGGACTTATCTTTTTGCAATGGTTACCCAATCAAACTCATTGAAAATATAATAGATAGACGATTAAAAAAGATAAAGGAACAAAATAGGGAGCTTGTCCCCCTTGATTCAGTTACCCCAGCAATTGAGAAAAAAACTTTCATCGCTTTACCATACATCCCAAAACTTGGCGATAAGCTTGGAAAAATTTTTAAAAAACATAATCTCTCTGTTTCTTTCAAAACCGAACAAAAAGTTGAACACTTTTTCAACTCAGTAAAGGATAAAACAGACCCTGTACTGGGTAGTGGTGTCTACAGAATCCCGTGTTCTTGTGGAAAATTTTACATTGGTAGGACCCATCAACAACTAAGTGACCGTTTGCATGAGCACAAAATTTTGATAGATAAGTCCCTGAGATTAAAAAATAACAATGACAACTTTGATTCGGCATTGGCTTCGCATATTTTCGTAAATCCGAACCATCTAGTTCTGTTTGACGAGGCAACCTTAATATCAACTGTTAATGGCGTACCACAAACTTTTAAAGAGTTAATTGATATAAAAAAATATATGAACCAAAATTTAGCAATAAATAGAGATACAGGAGATATTTCATTAAGCCCAATTTACGACAGTTTAATCTTGAAGGACTAAATAAATATTTAAACCCGAAAAAACTTAAAAGAACCTATTAGAATGTCTAATTAAAACAGAAATTGTAGACCAGCTAAAATTATTGAAAGACGAAAGATCCTTGAACAATCATCTTGGTAAATTCATTTTCATTGATTCCTGCCTGGTTTTTTATTCAGTATCTGTTCTGTCTTTGTACAGTAAACTTCGAAAGGTTAGATTTTCGTTTTTTTTATTTTTTGTTGTTTGTTTTTTTTATTTTCTTTTTTGTTTAGCACTGAGGACGACTTGTCGGAGGTCCTTGTCGAAATATTTGCTAATATTTTGTCATCTTCATGGTTTACTGGCTAACAAAATCCTCGTTTTTTCACCAATTTTTGATTTTATTTTTCATTGTGTTACTTTCTCTCCTCTCTGAGTTTCATTTGTCATGTATAGCCAGTGTGGTCTAAGAATGTATTTGCGTCATATTTAAACTTAATAGTATTCCCAAAAAATGTATCTACGCTCTGTGACAACCTGGATATACTTACTCTCTTTGGATTTAGTTAAACTTTAAAGTGCAGAAGTAGTAATATTACTAACCCTGAAAGTTTCAACTTAATACCCTCAGTCGTTTTTTGTAAATTGCTCAGATGTCTCATTGCCTGTTATTCTACGCTTAGTACCAATTGATGAAATTTTAAAGTAATATTTAGTTCTAAGGCATAATAGGTAAATAATTTAATTGTGGGTGGGGTTGTAATTGCCAATATTCCTAGAAATGCAGTCGCTCGGCTTTTCAACTACACTGAATAAAATGGCAATCTCAAAATTTTGATTGAATGTGTTTGAAAAGTTAATAGGCTTAGGAAGAGTGGTTCTTACCCTCAAATAACTTTTTATCCTTAAAAAGGGCACTAGAAATTTTAATTCCCAATCGGATTAATTTCCTTATAAGTTTATATGTTATTCTTATCTATGATAGTGCTGTATGGTATTTGATGTTGCATATATGCCCTTTTGAAAACCAGCATGCCTACAGTTCATTTTTGTTTAATTAAAGCTCCCGCTAAATGTCTCTTAAAAGATTAACCTTAATACCCTTAGTGTCATTGGTTATACCAATCGTAGCAGTAGCATTAATAGAATATTCATCCCATAGTACTTTCTGCCTAGTTCAAAATCCGCCACAACTTACGTTGAAAGGTCCAACTTATTAATGAAATTCGTTTTTCAATTATTTCTGTGTCGCTATTTTACAATCTTTATGCTCACAGTGCATTTTAATATAGTTCAACATCCGCGTGAATATTCCTTGAAAGCTTCACCTTAGCACCCTTAGACTGTGTAGTGGCAACAATTTTAGCAGAAGTAGTAGCATTAGTAACACAGTGCAAATAGCACCTTTGATTTTCTTCAACATCCCCCTCAACACACGCTGAAAGTTTCAACTTAATAACATAAGCCATTCTTGAAGAATTGTTGATTCTTCAGGTTGTCAAGAGGGCATCTCCTCTTGAGAACTGGCATGCACACATTGTGTTTTAATTCAGTTCAATACGGTTTCAATATTAACCAACTTTTTCACCTTAATGCCCTTAGCCTTAGTAGCACTGGTAGTACTATCAGTTGCGATAGTAGTAGCAATAGGATTAGTAGCAGTAGTATTAGCTTTTGTATCAGTAGTAGTAGTAGCAGCAGTAATAGTAGCAGCAGCTATAATATCAGTAGTAGAAGTAGTATGAATAAAAGCAGCAGTAATAGAATGCAAATATTGTCCTCTGGTTAGTTTAACAACAGGCCCTTTAAGTTTCAACTTCACACACCAAATTCTTCCTAAGATATTGCTGATACCCCCTTTAGACAACCTGCTTACAACCAGTGCGTTTGGATTCAGTTCACCTTCCCCCCTCAATATTCCCTAAATATTTCACCTTCATACCGTTAGATGCAGTTGTAATAGTAGTCACAGTATTTAGTTTTATTACTAATAACATTATTAGCAGTAATAGCACTGGTACTAGCAATAGCAGTAGTACAAATATGCAGCTTTTTGGTCAGTTGAGCATCACCCTCATCATGTTCTGGAAGTTTGAACTTAATGTAAATAGCCGTAGCAATGACAACACCAATTTGCCCTTTTAGTAACCTGTATATTCATATATTTCCTGAAATTTTCATCTTAATACTCTTAGCCTTACAAGTAGTTGCTATAGAAGTAGCTATTGTATTAGCAGCAGTAGTAACTGCAGTATCAATAGCAGCAGTAGCATGTTCATGTTGCCTTTTAGTCAGATAAAAAATCCCCATGATGATACTCTGGAAGTTTCAGGTATATATAAGTTTCAGGAATATGATAAACCCTTCCAAAAATATGGCTGTTGTGTCCTTTTGACCCCGTTTTCATCTTAATACTCCTAGCCTTAGAATTAGTTCGAATTGAATGTTTAGCGTTGAATTTGAGTAGTTTAGCAGCAGAAGTAGTAATATCTGTAGCAGATTTAGTAGCATTAGTAGTTACATGCACTTATTAGCCTACCTTTTGGTCAATTGATCTTCCCCTTTAAGCCTTCTCTGAAAGTTCTGTAGAAGTAAAGGCAGTAGCATTAAAAGCACTAGTAGCATGTAGATGTTGCCTTTTTGTCAGTTGAACCTCCCCCTCTCTCATGATGCCCCAGGAGTTTGATCTTGATACTATAAGCTGCTATTAAGGTGTTGTTGATACATCTTTTGAAGTAACCTTACGCACATAGAATATTTTGATTTAGTTCAACTTTCCCCTTAAAAATTTCTCAGGTATTCATTTCAATATCCTCAGCCTTGGTAGTACTCGCTACCGAAGCAGTGTTTTCAGTAGTAATAGTAGTTGTCCTAGTAGTAGTAGTATTGTGGAAATATTTCCCTTTTTGTCAATTTATCATCTCCCTTATTATTTCCTAAGAGTTTCAAATTAATATACTCTGTCATTTCTGAGTTACGCCCCCTCTGAAAACTCATATACACACAGCATGTTCTGATTGAGTTCAACGCACCGCTCAACATTCTCGGAAAGGCTCCCCTGAATGCCCTTCGTCTTTTTGAAAAATAAGCGTTCAAGCACACCCACCTTTCTCAATAACATATACTATATATAAGCAATGGACAAATTGCCAAATTTATAGCCCTTGCCCTGAGGGGTTAGGGGGTAGAATCCCGAAATGCGTAACTACTGGACCTGTCAACTATCATGAACAAAATGGCTGTCTTAAAATTATGATTGTTTGGGAAATGATGGGTGTAGTTGAGGGGAGAAGGTACGGGTTGCCCGACAATAATGTCG